>NW_020447506.1:0-38531 GCF_003343035.1 Apteryx rowi | reverse complement strand
GCCGGGGCCGCGCGGGGGCTTCTGGCGGGTGTCTAGGCGCCGGGGCTCAGAAACGCCCTGCGACGTCTGAAAACGGTAGTGAATCATTTGCCCTTTAATTGACTTCTCTGGGATAGCCTAGCGACGATTTTCTTGTCTGCCGCCCCTCCCGCCCAGCTAACGGCTTGGGCACGTTTAAGTCAGTAACCTCCAGGCTGCAGCCGCCTCTTAATTTCCATTTACCGCCCTTTTCGCTGTTGCCCGCGAGGCAAGAGGAGGCCAGTGACTGAAAGACAACAGGCCTCAGGAGAGGCGATGTGATCGTCTCGCTCCAACCCGCCTCGTTATCCCTCCCCCAGTCCCCGGCTGTTATCTACCCTCCCGAACAGATGAGTCACAGGTGGGATTTTCGATAGGCCATACTGGGGCTAAGAACCTGACGGGAAGATAAATTTTATGAGGCTATAAAAGAACGGGGAAAGCCGAATTATATACCGCGGTGCCCGCGAACGCTTGGTAAGAGCAATGGTGGCGTCCAGTTTGGTACGGCGAAGCTCGCGCTTCGGGTCTCCCTGCGGCCTCCTCTCGCAAGGCTCCGCTGTTTCAGTGGGGGGGGGGGGGGGGTGCCTGCGTTGTCACACAGACAATTAGCATACAATGCAACTGCTGCCCTCTTCTATATCTGTAGATACTCCTTACGCTGTGTTTGGACAACAGTAACAAAGTCTTTTTGTTAGAAGTTGGCTTTTTAAGCGCGCGTATAGGAGAGAAGCTTCCCGGTTGCTACTTCGGCTTCATTTCCAAACTCTGCAGCACCACAGCAAAACAAACGGCTATTCGCAGGTCATAATCGGAGAGAGCCTGCTCTTCTTTACTCTTTAATTATCTTTACCTTTGTTTCAACTCTTTGTTTGGCTTTTGTCTGTTTTAGGTCTTCTGCAAGTACATGTAGACAAAACTCCGCTGTATCTCTGTAGAGCTAACTACACTATATCTATTGCCTCCTGAAGCTACTGACAAACAGAACCAGTCTGCCTTCTCCCGGTGCTTCACAGCCCTGATCAATGACTTCTTTGTTTTTAATCCACTTTTGCAGAACTGATACAAAACAAAAAGAAGTAGGAGACATATCCAGAATATGTCACAAGTATATGCAATGTGAAACTAATTGATTACAAAGGTGATACGAAATAGTGAGCAGATGGTTAAAGAGTTTAGTCATTAGTGAGCAGTACCAATAGCGGTCTATTTTCTGGTAATATTAACACAGYATCTTTCAGCAGACAGAATTGTGTAGCTGTCTTCTCTCACATCAGTCAAAAAAAATGGGGTGAATGTGGATAGAAAAGATGCATCTGACTTCAATTGTTGCTAGAGTGCCATTTAAGCTCTCTCTGAAATTGAATCTACTGAAGACAACGTTCATTCCTCCAAAAAAAGGGCTTGTAAAAAGTCCAGTTAAGCAAATTTCACAATAATCACCAAATAAATATTTTTGTCCGTTTTGGACTTGAGGAAAATAGGTTCATAACTTTATAAATTACTTTGCAATTTTACAATTTCAGATAAATGTAAATCTGGACTCCTTATTCTACCTCCCCTTCTCTTCTCGCTACAGATTACCACCAGAAACAGTATGTCTCACCCTGATCCTCCATAAATGGCCATTGGTAAGTTGTGTTTATATAAGACTCCACAGTTTTTAGGTGCTAACAACACGAATCTTGTTTTCACTAGGATTTTATCCAATGCTAATTTACCAAAGATCATATCTCTTTTAGCTAGTGAAGACAAAGTCAGACAGAGTTTTGTAAATCTGTGAGTTTTGCCATATCTACTTTTTTTTGTCTGGCTAATATTTCCACTTCAATACCTCTCAGAAAATATAATTCAACCAAAAAAATTTGAAGAACAAACAGATTAAATACCCCTAAACAAATCAAAATTGAACTTGCGTAAGACTAAAAGAAACCAAATCCACAGGAGGCTTGTTAAATGGTGTTAGAACATGACAGAGCSATGGTAAAAATTGCTGTCAATTCTAAATGAATCTGAAGCCCAATCATCAGCTTTGTGCTTGTTAGCAAATTAATCCTGGTGTG
The DNA here is from genome assembly GCF_003343035.1 of Apteryx rowi. Lineage (NCBI taxonomy): Eukaryota > Metazoa > Chordata > Aves > Apterygiformes > Apterygidae > Apteryx > Apteryx rowi. The sequence goes on along the minus strand of NW_020447506.1, from coordinate 36,450 downwards.
CAGGGTGAGTTTAAGCCCATCCATATTGTGCAAGTCTCTCAAGAATGTGTTGCCCGGGCACTTCATTCATGGAAGAATAATGAGCATGTACTGAGCTCATTGTAGGTCAGTGTTGAAAACATGTTTTGGATATATAAGTAGCACTCGTCATTACATGGAACTAATGCAGATGGCGCAGAGATGTTGCTTCCAACTGTATGCTTGAGAATTTATGTTGGTTTCTTTTGAAATGTTACCCTGAAAGATGAGTCTTGGGACCACTTTCGTGCTTCTGTTGAAATGTATGTTCTGTGGACACATGAGTTATTCCTAGGGATCATAACGTGATTTGGGAGAGTAAATCTATGGCATAAACCAGATCCCACCAAATGGCAATTTTTATATGTGCTTAAAAGTAGAGATTCTTCTTGGTAGATTGTAACCTGCATCCTCTCAAACAACACCATCTGAGCTCAGTGCAGTGTCAAGCATGTATTCCATATTCTTTCAGGGGAACAACAGAAACAGTTCCAAAAATAAGTTAAAGTGCCTTTGTTTTTTTTTTCCTTTGGTTAAATTGAGTGGCTTTGTTTACAAAAACAAATTAGCTGATTCTTTGCCCCTTCTTCTTACTTTTTCTCTTCCACTGTACAAACTTCTGATGTAGGTGGTTTAAGCAGAGTGAATATTACAAATGAGAGTGACTACAAGCACCAAAATGACAAGCAATTAAAAAAAAGTCTGAATTTAGGCTTGTAAGTTTATCTTCCCATGCCCCTAGCTGCATGCCTCCTCCTACTCCATTTCACTGACTTTCAACATTTTACTGGCTCTGGCACTTGTCTGACCCCCTTGGTGAGGCAATTCTGCTCACTAAACTGGCAGAAAATAATACTTTCTTTGCATTAGTTTTCTGCTGTCAAAATTGAACAAGTACAAAACATGGAGTAAGCTAGGAGCAGAGGGAAAAGGAAGAGGAGGAGGGAATGAAAATGTCCCTTTAAGAACCAGAAGCTGTGGAATGGCTCTGTTTGTCTTGTCTGGCTGCAGTCTTATTTAGATACTCTGTAGGTTAACATTAGGCCTTCTTTTATGGAAAACTTGGCTTCTGTATTCAGCAGTTTTTAAAAAAAGACTGTAAAATAAGCTTCCACATCCGTCTTTTCATTTAGTTTTTCTTACTTGGTTCTGCTGCCTTTCAGGTAACCTTTTCATGCCCTCATCCACACTCACCAAAATTTATTATTTGCTTATACATATGGTGCACATTATTATGGTATCTTTTTCTTCAGTGCTGTCCATACTGCAAAGCAGAAGTAGGGACAGATGTCTTCTAAAGTATAGGCAGTACTTCAAATGTTATCAATAAAACCTTGTTAGGAGAGCAAAGAAACAAAACAAAACAAATCCAGATCTTCAGATAAATTTAAAAGGACTCATGTATTTATTAAGCATTATTTTGAGTAATGCTGCAAACTTTCTCTTTTCAATTTGCTTTCTTTTGCTACTGTAATCTTCTCTATTATAAGCAGAATGTTCAATACTTAAGGCTTCCTCAGTCAGCTTTTGGAGTTTAGTTGGAAAAAAAATGATCCTCATAGCTATACTTATTTTTAACAAAATAGATTGACTAATTTTTAGACAACTAAAATCAGCATTTAACTATTAGACCCTATCCATGGACGATACAAATTATCTTACCTATGTTGAATTGCCTTCATAAGAATTTGGATATTTGTTAATCACTAGCTTCATTTTCTTGGAAAACAACATGGGAGTTATTCTGACTGTTTCACCAGGACTTATAAAACAGGAAGGATTTCTGTAGATACAGTTTTTGTCCTTGTCTGTTTTGAAGGCTAGTAAGAATGACAGTGTACAGAAACAAGCTGAGGAGAGTTTCTAGCTGTAAAAAATTGTTTCTTAAGAATAAATCATTTTTGCTTGTTTCAGGACCCAAATGGTCTATGAAGTCCTCAGTGCTAGCATTTGTAACCTGGCTTGACAATATTCTGATAAATTTCTTGTAGATGAAACATTTTGAAGACCTTTTATATATATATATATATATATATATATATATATATATATATATATAAAATGCAACTCAGCCTTCTAATATGATTGCTCAGCCTTTCTTCAAAACAGCAAAATTCCTCTGCATTATAAATTCCTTTGTGTTATTGTCAGTCCTTTTGTGAAATACTTTCTTCATTTGGAGTACCTGTCCCTTTCTGTGAATAAAAGCAGGAGTATGGAAGTTTAGAAAATGCTAATAATACTCAGCAGTAGTTACACTGATACCATATTTGCAAGCAGCTAGCTACCGAAGGCTGAAGCCAATGTCATCATTTTGTTTGTCTTAACATGCTGAGTCCAAACTTTGCAATTTAAATTCAACCAGATGTTCCTTAGCAGAGCTACTTTGAATTCAGTATGCTACAGTATAAACCCCAATTCTGACCCCAATGATACAACTTTACTTCAGTGCACTCCTATTACTTTTCTCCTAATCAGTGAATTGTACTGAAATGCTTATACAATACAAATAAATTTTGTATCTTTTATAAAAGAGGTCCCTCCCATTTTATTTAGAAAACTTATAATAGCACAAGACCTTGCACTGGTGTGAACATTTTTTGAGTAGTGACAAGGAAGGCCTTTATTTCCAAAACTTTCAGAATCTTTATTTCTGCAGGTTTCTCTAGTTATATTTTCCCCAAATTTAGACTGTCTTTAAAAGTAACGTTCTCCAAAACATAAACCCAAAGACCTGTTTGTATAGATTCCCAGACAATGTATGCCAATCAAATGTTGTGCCTATGCATGCTTAATACATGCTGCACATAAACAAAAATTGAACAGACTAATCTATACTCTTTTAAACTTAAGGAAATAGTGAAAGTTAAACAAGCTCTAATTTATAAGTTTACATAGCATAGGCATTCCTTGTAAAATAAACAAAACCATGCTTTTCACAAATATGAGATCAGAACCCCCTTGAAGTTTTTACTGAGTATTTACTCAAGACTGCATGCTTCATGAGTAAGATTTTCATGTTTGAATATTTAGCAGTAAACCCTAAAAATTGAGATGTGAATTATTTTACTATTTTGAGAGTCTTTAAGTAAATTGCATTTTATTGAAACACAGGAGGATTTACTGCCAATCCATGTGTCTTTAAATAGGATAGCCCCATTAATGGATTTAGTCTTTCTTCAGCCAGCATAGTCTTTCCAATTTCTAATCTGTTCTTTGCTAATATTAGAATGTATTCGGCCCTAAAATTAAAATTAGAATTGGCTTTGCTAACTTTTCAAAAATGATTTCTCAGCAGTCTATTCGTGTGTGTTTCCCCCTTTGCTCTTTTGTTCCACACTTGGCTCTTGATTACTTGATGCGTACAGTGTCTCGCAGAGCAAACTGCAGTGGACTAATTAAAAACTACCAAAATTTTCCCAAGTTATGCAAGATCCCCACAACTAGGAAAAGCCTTTTCAGCTTCCTGCTCACATACTGTGAAATGCCATAAATCAAACTTTTGAAAATAAGCAAAGCTCTGCTGCATGTACTTATAGGTATACTTTAGTTCCAGAAGAAAGCAGATACTTTTGTTAAAGTTTACTACTGTTTTTTTTTTCCCCAGTACTTTTCAGTACTTTTTGTCTTAGCTTAAATCCCACAAGCTAAGAGTGTTTGAATACCAGAAACATTGTTTTAATGAGACATGATCACTTAAAATGCAACATGGGTGACATTGTTGTCTTTGCTTTTACATGAATCTGTAAGAAGAAGTGAAATGAGGGCAAGTACTTAGGCATATATGTTAGTGCTCAGACAATATGATAAAGAAAACTAAACCTCATGGTTCTGGGTGTCATATTACTGTTTGTAGAGGTCAAGAAGATATTTCTACCTCAGTGTCATTACTGTGGGAAAACTTGGAAGACCTCAGCTTGGTTTGAAATTACAGGGGATGGCCAGGTTAATTGTTAAGATGGGTCATCAGTGTCATCTCACGCAACAAATCTTGTGGTCGGAGTCTTTTAGTGTCCTCACCTCACACTTTAATCAGTTGATCATGCAGATTGCTCAGTGTCACACTACATCAACAACTCTGTATTCCTCCTTATTGCAGTTTATTATTGAAGTGCTATATCAATGGAAAAGTTGTTCTTTTGGATCATGCTATGTTGGAATAGCATATGTTATTGTTGTCCATACCATTTTGTCATTAAAACAAAAAACAAAGACAGATTCACATTAGGTGAGTGTACTGAAAATGTCCAAAGACAGCTGTATTGTATACCCCGGAGTCATATCCAGTGTATTCTGTACAGTAAAATTACAGCTGTGAAATCATAATATTTTATTTTGTCCTTTAAAAAGGATTTCTTTGTCCAACAAAATCTTGTTCTCAACGTTGGTAAACTGATTGTGATTAAATAGAAAGTCAGCTGGGAAAACAGACAACAGACATCCTCGCACATGGCTAAGCATACCCTAAAGTAACAAATTTGTAGTGAGCCATTACCTCTGTGGCTGTCAGTATGCACAGTAATTGGTACAGTTGATTGGCACTAACAGTCACGAGGAAGAGAGGCTCAGCTATAGTGTATGCCTCTTCTCTTGCTACTGAAGATGAATATACAGAACACTGAACAAGAAATGACAGCTTTCGCTTCTGGTGGCCAGTTTGGGTAAAGAGACAGAGAGTTGCCATCAGATTAAAAAAAAACTTGTCCCAGCCCAGCTGAGAATGAATTAGATTGCTATGTTGGCATACTAGTAATGGTGTAGCCAAATACCTTTGTGCTATAAACATTAAAATAAAATAAAATAAAACAGCTAACCAGTTGTTGAACCCTACACCTATTTTGAATATTTAACCCTATTTATCTCATACAGAAAATGAACTCAAGGACTATCCAATTTTGTTTTTGGTTTATCCAGAAAAAGACATGATAATTTAAAAGAGTGCCTAAATCTCTTTTCTCTTGTATATTTAATTCACTGTATATTTAAATGAGAGATTTCTATAAAATAAAGAAATCTGTAACTTTGAATATCAGGGTATAGTTGATTGTTTTTGAGAGAAGAGGGTTTTAGCCAGAGGGGTACCGACTGCATTTGAACCAGCTCTGATGAGTCAGAGCAGAAGGGAGGAGGCATGAGTATTGGCTTGTTTTGCAGAAAGCTTCCTTGAGTTGAAATACTGCTTTGTTTTTCACATTGTGCAGTGAAACTTTTCTCAGGGACATGCAGTTTATCAAAAAAATTCAAATTTCTGTGTGAGGTCTTATCAGTTCAGTAGAAATAATATTCTATACTTTTTCTATTATTTTGTTTGTACATTTGACATTGTGTGTCAGTTTTTATGTTCCTGTGGGTTCGTACAAAAAGATGAAGGAAAATATTTTAATGAAGAGAAAATCTCATTGCAAAAATAGACAAAGAACTAGGGAAAGWTATAGGCAATAAAGAATCTTGAATATAGTTTTAATTTTTCTAAGTGAAGAGGTTTCCATGTTTTACTGACTCTCAGCAAATATTCAAGGGATTGACAGAAATGTTACCTGGTAGAGATTGCCTTATGATAAGGGTGGAGAAGATTTTCTTTGTATTTGAGAGAGGATGACCAATCATGATCTGCAGAAAAGGGAAAATGTAGGTGTGCCGCCTTTTATTTTGGGGTTCACAAACCCCCCTTGTAGAAGGTGGAAATAAGCTCAGGGCTCTTTACTTTGTTTTTAAGCAACAGAAAGTCAGGTTTTCTCTATTGTGTCTTCCTGATAGAATCTTTGGGTGGCTGATTTGCTAACAGATTTGTGACTTACAAATAGATTGTAGTGAAATAAACACTGACTAAATTGCAGGATAGGTATTAATATTCATGCTGTATAACACAACAAAAAGACATTGATTTCTCCCTGAAATCACTTTAGTTAAACGTTTATAGTTTGCATAAACAGATCCTGAATACCTAATTGACAGGCAGAGAGAAAGCTCTTAATAAATCACTGTTGTTTCTGTTAATTTTGCCTACTAAAGAGCTCTGAAGTATTTATTTTGTTGGGGTAAAAAAAGTAATTCATGAATATTGCTAATTGCTCTGCATGTGGGAAAGGAGGAGACTGTCTTCATAATGTCCTTTAAATCTTTCTGAACATCTGCTTGAAAGCCACACCAGAATCAAAAAGCTGTAGGAATGGACAACTGGTTGGTACCAGGTCCTCTGTTTCATTACTGGGTATTCACTGTCCCTTCTCCAGACTGGAAAGCTGTTATGTCTTCCCTTGGCCTTCTCTTTTTTAGACCAAACAGTTTTATCAATTTGTCCGTACTTGTCAGGTTTCCTCACTGCTTATCAGCCTTCCTCTCTCTTCTGGGCTCTCAGTCCCAGAGCTGAATACTGTTTTCCAGCTAAGATGTTACCAGTGTGGAATGGAAAACAATGATTACTTCAGCATTTTGCACGCATACTCGAGCGAATGTGGCAGGCTATCACCTCACTGTTCCCCTGCTGGTTTCCTGTTCTTTTGTGATGGGATGCTATCACAACACATTTAAGTGGGATAAAGACAGTTCTGTTGGCAACATAATTTGCGGCTATTCCAAGGTTGAAATCCTCATATCTTTGTTTTTTATTCTCCAGATGTATTCCTTGCTTAATCTCTTCTCTCAGGTTTTTTTCACAGGTAACATTTTAATGAGCTGAGAAAAGTATAGAGCTCTTTTTGGCTAACAAAGGAAAACAAATATAGCGTTGGTAGTCACTCTGTTACCTAGTACAAACACTTTGAAACTAAAAGATGGACTAACTGTACAGAACTTTCTGGAGAACAGCCAGATTCCATCTGGAAGGGTGAAATTCAGTTGCACATTCTGTTCATATGGATATTTCTGCTGCTGTGTGGAAAATTCAAGAATAACAGTTGGAAATAGGTGTTGAAATACTTCAGACGGTATCACATTTCAAGGATGAAGAAGTCTTTATTTGAAGTCACTAACTGCCATTTAATTCAGCCTGGTTGAAAGAGTCCACAGCTCCTTGAACTGATGCATTTCTTACTTCTGTGAAAAAGGCAGGGCCAACCTTAAAGCTGTGTGAAGATGGCAGTTTGGGACTCTACATCTTCGTAAATCTTACCTGGGATGTGTTCTTGGCAGAGAAATAAAAGTAGGAAATAATGAAATGCTGAGTACAATATTCATGTCATATCAGGACATGAGTTGGAAATAATATATCTGAGCTTCTCGTCTACCATTTTTGTCATGTTGGGATCAAAGAAAATGCAATGCTGTAATTAACAGCAACCTTTCAGAACACATACTGAATTTAAGCATGGAATTAATGTATCTTGCAGCTACACTAACTTTAATGTAACACGAATAACTCATTAAATATATTCTTTGCAGACCCTGTAAGGTTGTTTAATTTATTCTGGACTTACCTTCAAAATCAAGAAGTCTTGTTTAACTTGGTTGACACACCAACTGTTAAGCCAACCATATGCTCAATAAAGTGAATGCAGTACCAAGCAAGGAATTACTTCTTTTGATAAGAAACAAAATCAAAACTACGCTAAGGCCCTTTGGAGCATCTGTATAATATATTGCAAAGGGGGTGGATGGAGAGAAAGAAAAAGAGGGAATATAGTGCAAGACAAGATTTCTTCATGCACAGAAGAACCATCAGTCTTGGAGACAACATAAATTACTGAAGGAGAGCATAGTTAATAGCTGTTATAGCATCCTAATGAGTAAATAGCAGTAAAGACTCCTAAATTCTCTGTGCCAGCTTTGATGGTAGTTGGGTCTTTCACTAATTAACCAGTCCACCAAGTACTTATATACACACCCAACCTTACTTGCACAAATACTCACACGGACAGTTTAAATGAGTAAAGCTATGCAAGTGTGAGGATGTTTGCAAGATTATGTAGAATTCAGACTTGAAATAGTATCATAAAAATCCATGAGGTTTAGTATGTTTTGCTTAGTGTTCCAGTTCTTGAACATTTTAAACTACCTACCTGGTGTAAATTTTTTTTATGTTACTAGTCCATTAATGCATTTTTTTAATTTTGTAGCAAGTGTATTTTATGGATATACACTTGTTCTCTTCCTCTGTTGCTCTCTGGAACTGTGCTTTTTAAAATGTACTGGTGACAACTGTTGAGTGTTATTTATAGCTTTGTTTGTTTTGTTCTCTACTGGAAGGACTAATCCCTTGGAAGCTTCATTTCAGTACCTCAGATTAATTGTCCACAAATTAACTTCAAACAAATTCTAGTGGAGATGTTCTCACATCGCAGGAAGTATCCTAGCTAGGATAACGGTATTGTATAGATAGGAAAAAGGACAAAAGACAGTCATTGTTTTGCAACAGCCAGCAAAAGACAGCTGAAACTAACATTAAGAAAAAAATACATATTACAGTTAATTCAGGAAAAAAAAAAAAGCATACTCCACTTACTCTTCCTTTAATAAATCTAAATTGCTCAATAGCATTTGAATATGACTCATCATCTTCTAAGAGCTATTAATTTGAGTTTTGCCTTTCTTGACCAACTCCAAGAGAATTTTTACTAATCACTTTGTATATTCACTCCTAAAGTAATTTTTTTTTTTATTATTCCCCTTGCTGTTTTCCAGATTTAAGCTGTGTTTCTTCTATGTGGTATCAAGAACACTGCAGAAGACAGAGGCAAGGACACTAGAAATCTTTGCTAGTGAACATAATTTGTATACAAGTATAACAAAATACAGTAAGCTTTAGACCGTTTGATATTTCGCATCAGTGATTAATATACCTACACTGACTACTTTGTTACATGGCCAGTGCATGATAGGTCTTATAAGAATGTGTATTTTTGGTGAGAGAAACTTAAGTTTCAGCTTATCCTGTCCTGGTTTTGTATCAAACCTTTTCATGTAAATAGCAGTTTCATCTCAATAAACTAATAACATCCCCCCCAATCCCACACACAAAAAAAATTCCTTACAGTTGTAACTGTCAACAAAAAAGAAAGTTTAAAGGTTTATATTGCACAAGATAGAGTCATAAGGAAGTTATGCATTTTCCTAGGCTAAGGCACAAGTTTGCATTAGCCTAAGTAGACTTACAGCAAGGCTTTGGCAGTGTTATAGCTAGTTATGACAATGCTTTTAGCCGGGGTATCAATGCAAAGTTTCAGTAAACTCAGGCATTGATTTCAGTTGAGTAGATAGCAAAATCTGATTGTGGATTAGAGTTAATTATCAAATAAAATAAAGGATTCCATTCAGGCTTATTTAAACATGAAGTAATAATTTTGCCCCTATTTTATAATTGGTTGTAAGCTGTCTTCTTGGATTATTTTAACCAAAATCTGGGTAAGCATGATGGTAATAGATCAGTAACTCTGTAAAGTCACATCCTATCAAGAATACTTAAATTAGAAAGCCAAATATGTAGAGAACAAAACCTGTCTGGAAAAATAGACAACTTGTGCTCCTACTGGTTTCATGCCAGTTCTGCAATTAACAATTGAGATTGGGCCTTAAGTCTGGCATCAGATGATATTCTCAAATAGGAAACTGTTTCAAGAAGAAAACAACAAAAGAAAAACTCCTCCAAAAACCCCCAAACCAAAACTGTTTCCATGTCAAAGCAATTATGACAAAATCAGCATAGTTTGCCAGCTGGCACATCTTTCACAGAAGTCCAGCAGAACAACTCAAATGGGATTTTTTCTGAAAGCCAATAATTTTTAACAATATTGCTAGCTTCCCTCTTAATAGTCTATACATAATTCCCATAGATGAATGATTTTCTGTTTTACCCTGTTTGAATATCATGTACCTTCTAAACACTGTGACAGTAGTTCTTATTCCTCATGCGTAAGATATCCTTTGGTAGGAAATGCTGAAAATTCCCATTTAAACTGTAGAAAAAATTCAACAGTGACGTTTAGCACCTTTAATAGGCAAAACTATTTTCAACACATTTTGATAGACATTGCTTTAAATTGTAAAAATATATCACTTCAAGGCAGTCTTAAAGCTTAATAAATTTATTAAAAAAAAATTCAGCTAAAGTTTATGGTTCCAGCAGCATTGTAGTACATGAAATAACGAATCCCTTATATCTTAAATGTGCTTAGAGAACACATTATTATTATATTTAAGACTACAACCTCTCAAACTACCAAATCAAATAAGCAGTTTGAAAGTGCAAAGAGAACAAATGCGATGCAGGGAAACCCAGTATTGTAGTTTTACATGTGAAATACTTGTAGCTCGCATAACAAACGTTCTCACATTAATCCAGTGCCTTGAAGTTTGAAGTAACCCACTGTGCCTTCAAAAGCAGTTAGCTTGTATAACCTCCTTTTCATTATAATTAAGATAATCTTACTACTTTCCTGTACAGTTCAGCAAAACCACTATTTCAAAATGTTCACTTGGCATCTCTTCTTCCTGATTTAATTTCACATTTGAACTGCAGACATACTCAGAAAACTGCATGAATATAAAGTATTAACTTTGTTCAATTTACCAAATATTTTAAGCCCCACCCCTGAAATGTGTTTGCTATCAGTGCCCTATTTTGAGAGTGTATGATCATTTGTGAGTGAAAATAAAATAATTTATCTGCATAAAGTAAAATTTCCACAGACTTTTTGATGCCCTGTTGAAGAGAGATTTCTTGATTCTGTCTTAAGCCTTTCACTCTAACAGTTGACTTGCTTATGAGCTCAATGAATGGAAGGGATTTTTTCCTCCTCATCCAGCACCCTGTTAAGTGCCTTTAGTTGGACGGATTTAGTAACAGCCTTTCTTCCATAACGTGAGCTCCAAAAACTCATGATCCATTTTGTGCTCTTTCAGAATCAAGGAAATAAGTTGTCATCTGACTTGAAGTATATTTGCTCTGGCACACATTACAATCCTCCCAGCTCTGAGGTCCAAGTTAGAATTTGTTTTACCAGTCTTGGTAAGTTCTTCAGGCAGTGGGTGACTTGACCTTTTAATCCAGCTAGCCTTTTCCATTAGAGGACTAAAATCATGGGCTGCAGTCAATGGTTATGAGGAATGAATGTGAATCATTGCCCTTCCAAACTACCAGTGCTCCGATCCATGTAAAAAGCCACAAAAAAGTCAAGTCACTGCAATAGCCTATTTATCTTAGAAGGACAGTCTGTACAATGGCTGCTTTGTGCCAAAGGACTGCATTTGCTCACTGAAAGTACAGTTACTACAACCTGCGCTGCCCTCTCTCCAAGGCAAAGGCAAGTGTCTAACAGTGCCCGAGCGCGGCCAGTCACTGTGGGGTACGAGGTGATTGTTTCATAGTCCACTCGGGACAAAGTTTGCTGTGAACGAAGGACATCGAGGATGTGGTTGAGGCGTCCTTCTGTCATGCAGCTCAGTATGGCTTCTCGACGGCAGATTAGTATTTGACAGCAGTTTCCTTTGCAGCAAGGACCTTGAGTGAAAAAGAAACAATATGATAAACTAAGTGCTGTGTTCTTCCATAAGTTGTTAGCAAGTGCATCGACACAGAGAAATGAAGTAACCTCCAGAAAATTCAGAAAACATGTCATGTGTCCTACAAACTCTAAACACTTAATCACTGACTATAATCTGACCAAGCAGAATAGTGCCACCTCAGACTGGAGATGGAGTCTCACCTGTCAGTGCTTGCTCAAGATACGTGCTTTGTGGGCTGCGCTGAAGTGGCAGTGGTGGCTCCTTTTGGCACAGACTGCTTTCTCTGCCTGTAGTTGGACCAGATACAGGATGAGYGGAAAAGGAAGGCCCCAGGTTTGACTTTCTGCTGTCAGAATCTGGATGATCTAGAAAAATTTGAGATGGGAAAGGTTAGAACATTGAATTGAACAACAACAGGACTTAATATATATTAGCCACTGGAGAGGACTGGAACTAAAGTGAAAACTAAGTTGAGAGAAGTTACTTATCATGAGCTGTCCTCTGGGCACTGGATAATTGGTCATTATTCATAAGAAGATTTGACATATATTACTACATACATCTGGTTTTTCAAACCTCAGTAAAACTGCCTTCAGGAATTTGATTCTGAAGTTACAGAAAATTTTATTCTATCCAAAAGTCTGACAGCTGTTGATCAGAACTAAAGTGCTTGGGAATGCAGATGTCATTATGATAAGTGAATTAATTTCCTATGGCTCAACTTTTATGTCTGAAGGCCTGAGGAATACAGAAGAAACATTTAAGGAAGTATTACTTCTTGACACAGATTTAAACACTGACAGGATAAATCCACAGGGGAAAGGCAAAGGAAGTTATTGATATGGGAATGGTGGCCACCAGGAATTGTTAATATGTTCCTGGAGACRTGGTATTTTTAAAATATAACTCCTTTTCTTATTGGCAGATTACAAAAAAGGCATAGTTATTCATGGTGGCACAAGGCAATAGAAACTGCAACAGTCCCCACAAGAAAGGACTTGTTCCTGTAGAAAGTGACAGGCAGTATTTGATGTGTGAGGGAAAGGCAACTGTACATTACAGTCAGGGTTCTATAAAAAAATTCTTGGAAAGAGGCTTTTTGGTCTATATAATAATCAAAAGATTTCAGGGTGCCTTTGGTTTTCTGCAGCGAAAAAGCATCCTTGTGCTTTGGAGGACACTGGCAGAGGGCACAGCTGTACTCTGAGAATGGACAATTGGAACACTGGAATTACTTGGAAAATACATGTGAATGTGGAACAACTAGGAATATTTTCCCTTTTTGCAGAGTAGTTGGAGCTGAATATGTTTCAAGGTAGCGACCTTGCTTTGTTGTTGTGTTCCGTGAGATAGTATTTGCCAAAGCTGTCTCAAGAGTATTTTCTCTTCCTGAGTTATTTGCACTGCTATCAAGTAGAATAGCTGACAAGTTTGGCACTACAAGAGGAATTTTCTTGTTGATGACTTGGTTGTTTTTTTGTGGACAGATGATCTGAAAAAGATCAAAATAGAGAAGAATTATCTTCCTGGAAACTTCTGTTCAGAGATGTCCTTTTCTAAGCAGTTTTCTTCTGGAATCTAAGGCTGTCTCTGTTGTGGTGGGGTGGAGGGGGCAAGGAAATGCTGAGCCTATAGGACTTACTTAATTCAACTTCAACTACTTACTGTGCATTGCTGTGGCAGCACAGATGCACAAGCTAACTCTCCTAGATTTTGTTGCTGTCCTTGATGGCTTCTGCAGCCCGTGCTGCCAACAGTCATGGTGTCACTAGAACATGAGCTGTTTAGTTTAAAGCTAGCTCTGATCCATGCACAAGAGCTTCAGTCCTACCCCTGAATTTTTCTGTATTGGCAGATCTGCCATAAGTGCCAAAATCAATCTGAAAGTGGGAGTTAACTGTATTTTAGAGAGATCACAAAGCAGTTGGCCTTGCTCTGTAAGAAAATTGGTTACAAATGCTAGAATTCAGCCTTGGGCTTTTTTTTTCCCCCCAGCTGGCATTTTGAAAAGGCCAGAGGAAAGGCCATTTCTTGCCATTTTGATAGGACATCTTCCAGAAGAGGTTCAGAGTGACTCTAAGTGGAGGAGGTTGTTTTCCTAAGAGCAACACCAAGGTCTCTGCTTGAAAGAAAGTAAAGCAGAGGGCTTCTCTGATTAACTGGACAGCTACCCTGGTTAGGGACAAAAAGCTCAAGACATTTTGCTCCAGAGTGTTTGTATTATGCATTGTCCTACCTGGCAGGAGAGACATACAGCTTACAAAATATTCTTATAAACAAAACTCTCAAACGCATGCCATTTACTCACCTCTGAATTGCATATGCCTGTCTGCACTGTGTATGTTTCTGAACCTTTGCATGCATTAAGTGCTGTCTCCTGGAAAAAATAACACAGTAACTGCAGCAAAGCATATATATTATCTTTGTTCAATTTACAGCTGTCACGAGCAAGAATTTATATTGACACTGGGTCATATTCTACTCTTAGGTGTGCTGGTGTGTAACAATAATGTGCTGCATGGAACAACTTTGCATTTTAACAGATGTAACAGGGTGTAGAATCTGACAACTCTACCCTGTTACCATTACTGCTGTTTCCAAATTAATTTAAAAGCTAGTTTTGAATCATACAAGGAAAGATAAGAATAACACTTTTACTAAGATATGTTTGTTAGCACTGGGCTAGCTGTAACATGTTTTCCTTTAAGTATCCAAACAGCAAAGTCATCCTGTATTTAGTATGCCAAGCTGTTTGCAATAAGGATGTGTCGATACTTGTAATTTTTTTTTCCAGTTTGTACGTCTGCTGCAGATTTGTTCAACTTATTTTTGCATTTCAACACTTCTGAATCAATCCATTTCCCTCTTTTTAAGTATCTCCAGTAGCTTTTTCACAGTGGTTTCGTACATATTATCAGTAGTTTGAACAGTAAATAGTGCTCTTTGCTAATTTAGTCAATGGAAAAATAACACCTTGCTCAAAGGAGTCTAAAGCGTTAGATTGTTTAGGGATGTACTGCTAAATACTCCGTAAATTTCAGTGGTAATTAAGTGACTTAGACTGTAGCTATGTCACCTATTGAAACAATGATCAAGTCTGCTTTATAATCCTTGCATGTGATCACGATACGTAGAAATAATCCTGTGCGCATTAATGTAAGCAGCTCACATAAGCACAGTAATGAAACCGTGGCAACGTGGGCTTAAGAATGGGTTGTGTAAGCGCAGATGAAGTCAGAATTCTTATTTAGTGACTGAAGCATGTGTCGCTGTAGCTTCCCCACTATGCCTGTCTAAGCTAGCTAGATAGCATAGAGCTATATTTGTAGCAGTCGGATTTCCCATGGCAATGTAGACATATATGGTGTTTGCTGTGTCCCTCAGTGTTGTCTGTTCCCCATCCATTCCTTCAGTATCAGAGCACCCTCTTAGACTCTAGGGCAAACAGTAGTTGTTTTGTGCTTCATAAAAATCAAACCAGGTCAATTTAGAAGCAGTGAAACTTGCAAAAGAGTGCTGATACTGGCATTGCTGCAGCAGGTGCTAACACCGTCCAGGTTCTGGAATAAATATCCTCTAAYCATTCCTTAGAACTCAAATTAGCCTTGGTTCTAGACCTAATCTGATCTGCTTGAGACTTGTTCTTACTCGCCTGGATTTACCAATCTTACTACACCTGCTGGCTAGGAAGAAGTGATCACATTCTTATAATCTCAGGTAGCAATTGGCAAGGTGTTTCCAGAGGACAGGCTAGAGAATTAGCCTTATGCTTAACCTCCCAGTATCTATCTTCTGCAATTCCTGAATGAACCTGAAAAGCTCGAAGGTACTCTCCATCTTTCTGACATGTCCAAAAAAGCAATGAAGACCAAACCTTTTCTGTTTATGAATCACAAAGATTGTTACAAGTCAGGCAATGTCCTTGTATGGGAACAAATTTAGTTTTGCACTAACCTTTGCATCCATCAGATTGTAGATTGCA
The DNA here is from genome assembly GCF_003343035.1 of Apteryx rowi. NCBI lineage: Eukaryota > Metazoa > Chordata > Aves > Apterygiformes > Apterygidae > Apteryx > Apteryx rowi. The sequence continues at coordinate 21,011 of NW_020447506.1, read as the reverse complement.
GTGGAAATTGCCTCCTTATTTGTACTAGTCAAAATTCCCTTTAGAAGGTCTGCGCATTCTGTGGAAGGAATAAAGCATTTTAAATACCACAGGTTACATTTGAAAGCATGTGTATATCTCTGCATCATAGTTAGTTGCRTGTACGGCACCTAACTTTTCAAGTCTGTTGAATATTAACTTTGCTATTACATTGAGTAGCTACTAGTAGATGAAATCAGTTTAATGCAACTTCTCCCTGATACTTCCTCTTGGATTGCTTTTTGAACTGATATTAAAGAACAGTTACAGTGACATTAAAAGCACATTTTCTTAAGTGTTTGTACAGATGTAGTGCACTTACTTACCTGCAAAAGGTTTGAACATGATTGTATAAAGTTACCACAATAAAACTCTATGCAAATTGCGTCCCTAGCTCTTGAATGTACAGCTTTGAAAATCTGATCAACAGTCCTCAAATACCAGGATTTTAACATTTCTTGGCTATATTTCTAGGGACAGAGGATAAGCATAAATTAACAGAGATCCATGACCGTAAACAATGATAGCACACTTCGAAGGGAGCTGGTTACACATGGGGAACAAGAAATTCTGAAGACAGGTTGATCTTTGTTAAAATAGTACATATAGTTGACAATATCCCTTCCTTTATTTGTATTCAATTTTTTACATTATACTAAAAAGCTTGGAGATAAGTAAGCCACCTCTGGGAGGAAACTTTAGTTAAAAAAAAGCAATACAGTACTCTGATGATGACCTAGAGACTACTTTGCCTTCCACTTCAGTTGTTTAGTGTGCTAGAGCAAACTCTCAAAAAGGATTTATCTCCATTGCAAATCCTGCAAAGATAGCAAATCTGGAAAGTTACCTGTGATATGTGGCCTGTAATCTGGTTCTTGATGCCAGCACAGAACAATGAGGTGCAACAGCCTATTCCTCTGTGGAAAACTGCTTGGTATAAACTTTGCTGAAATCCCAGGACGCAAACCACTACAGATTTTCATCAAAACTTCCAGCAGGGTTTTTTGGCCTGCAATTTATAGAAAAATGTCACTGCAAAAATATTAAAGACCTCAGAATTCTTTTAAAATGTATTCAGCCTAAGTTATTTTGTGTATTTGAAAACATAGTCTGCTTTTTAAAGCAAAAATAGAGACCTTGTTAACACTGTTGTAAATAGATCTGCTAACCTTTAACAATAATCATAGCTACATTGCAACAGGCCATTTCTCGATAAAGAATTCCATCCAAATAAGTCACAAATGGATATGTCTACATGCTTTGTAAACTACATGCACAAWTACCTTAGATATACATGCCATTATTATGGATATRTTCTTAAGCACACAGTTTTATATAAGGCCATACACCTGCATTATAAGGATATAAATCCTATTATACTAAAAGTAAACTACTTACTTTGGACAGCCACAAGATGGCAGCCGTAAGTGAAAGCTGTATGAATATTAACATAATATTCTATGCAGTATTTTTAATATGTCCTTCTCAGCCTGCAAAATATAGGAGCCCTTTAAATCAGTTTTGCCAGAAAAGAAGCCTGTACCAAAGAACCTTTTCTTTGGTCTCCACTTCCATAAAATGGGGGTCATTCTTAGACCAAGACAGTTATTACACAATGCTYTGCAAACCAAGTTCTTTAAAACTGCTTGCTTTCATCTACCAGGATGAAGAAAGCAAGTTTCAAGGCTTCCTGAAGAGCATTTAGTGCAAACCAGCATTTCTTGATTGGGATCTGAAATTCAGAGTGACTTTAAAAACGAGCAGGAAGACTCAGTTCTGCTCATCTGGTAAGCTACTTGCCACTAACCTGTTGCCTGATTTAAAATGATAACTGTCACAAAGACGAAAGGGTATTGTTTCTCACTAAAGGTAGGCTAAAACTCAACTCTCAGAGTAACAAGAGTGCTTCAGCAAACAGAGATAGAAAATAAAAGTGAGGCAAGAAGCTACACCTTTCCCCTGAAGAAAAATCAGCTTCTTTGGAAACAGTAAGGATTTGTTGACTTCTGGATCCCATAAAGTGGAGCTATGCACTGTGGCAGTGATATAAGGCAAAGGGACATCTGAAACAACTGTGCTATTTGTATCAATTTCCCTTAGATAAGGGAGTTGGTGGAAAAAATTAAGAGGAGACATAAGATCAGACATGAACCACAGAGATAAATACCTTCAAAAGGTTTCTGTCTGCTAAGGCTCTCCCAACACAGTATTCCAAAACTAGAAAGAAAGAACAGTGAAAGAATGGTTGTTAGTTGGGAAGTCTGTGTTCTCATTATTTCTCACAAATGAGTATACTGGTTTGAAAGAAAGGGCTTTTTCAAGACAAATTCTATCCAAGTCTTTCCTAAGTCCATGAGACTCTTTTTCCTGCATTATTAAGTTGCAGTTACCAACTGAGCTGTTTTTACAAAATAATAAGATTCAATTAGAATTGCATTTCAGGTAAAAATCTAAATTTGCTCTTGTGAATTTCAAAACATTTTCTTCTCCTTTCTCCTTCATTTTTGTTGTTTTCAAGTAATTTAAATAGCAACTAAACGAGCTGGACATTACAGCAGATAGTGGCCAGGGCATCAGTCAGTTAACCTATAAAGAACTTGATCCTGACTCACTGTGTCTCTGTTTGTTTCAGCAAATTTTGATTGCGCTCCAAATATTTTTTTCCTTTCCTAATTTCCAGAAAGCATTCTAGTGACACTATAGATCTATGTGTATTACCCATAACTCAGATGGTATAGTTCCTTAAAATTAGCGTTTGATTAAAAACAAATCCACACACAAAAAGCAAAGTTACCTGTATGGGAAGAAGTGGTTGTAGGATAAATTTATCTGCATACTTTTACATCTTGCTGTAGTGCTGCCTTACTAGGTTTAAAAAACCTCCCTCTTCCGCCTTATTTCCACATACAGCCTGCAAATGCTTTTACTTAAATACCCTCTAGGAGAATATTAATGTAATATTGACATACATGTAACTTACATGTAGTTAAGTAACATTTGACGTATGACACACACTTGTTTTCCCTGTTGCACCACTGTCTAGACATACACCTATCTCATGCACTGAGTCACATCTGAGGATCTAAAATTAAACAGGGAATGACACACTGGAAAATGAGTTATGCCACCTGAAAGTAAGTCTCCACTCTTCCCTGTGCCAAAATCTTGTGTTTATGAGCAGCATCAGGTTAGTCACATCATTTATAGGTATCCTGAAGTGTAGGCATTATACGTTTCATCTTAGTGCCTTCCTCTCTGGCAATGAAACAGGGGTTGAATTTGTTGTCTCCAGAAAAGATAAAAGCTCTGAGAGTAGAAGAGCAGTTATGCTTAGAAGTTATTTATAATGTTAGTCGACAGGCTGTGTATGCCTGTTGTAAAGATGTATGTCCATACAGCCAATAGTTGCAGGTTTGGATGTTGTCTCATTTATTGAGGCAATTATGAAGTATGTTACATGTCCAAAAGGTGCATGTGGTGACAGAGTAGATAAGTGATTTATATGAAGGAGGAATATTAAGTTAAAAATTATTAATGCTTGAGTGGCTCAGTAAACTATCCCAGGAGAGATTCCCTGAGACATTAATGGGAYGCTGTTGAGATACAGGTCTTATTTTTAGGTGGCCTCATCTACGCTTGAACAATTCTTCCTGAAATGAAATCCAACAATAATTCACACTTAGAAATGATGTAAATTGTAGTTACTAGGTTCCTAAATGTATATGAAAAAGTTGTACCAGCTGTTTTGGCACTATGTTATACTTTTTTCAACATTTAGGTCCATATATAAATATTTATATGAAAGAACTCTAAGAACAGTTCTTAACCTTAGTATATTGCTCAAATATGAGGAATTTCAAATTTAATTCACTGCTATAATAGGCCTTGTGTGGAATACTATCCAAATGCATTATGTAGATTTGGTATTTTTATTGTAGTGGCTTTGAAAACAAGTATTTTAGCAACATTATAGAATATAGTAAGGACTAGGTATGACCTGCTGTTAGAAATCCCATTCACCTGTAAATATCACCTTCCTGTGAAGGAAAAGCTCCTTCAAGTGTTTCAGGAGAGAGGTACACTAAATCCTGGCAGTTTCTGTGGTTGCAGTTCTGCAGGTCTGACCTCCGTTGCTCTTTCCTCCAGTAGGTTAGACCATAATCTGATATCTACAGAGATGGGAGAAAAAGTAAATTTTAATAATAATACCTCAGTCTTAAATGTTATGTATTAAATGTATTAAATGTTGATTGTTAGAATAAATATATGCAGTGACAGGACAATCACTAGGTTTTACATAAACACGCTATAGGCAAAAAGGAAAAGTTCCCACCTTGGCTCTGTACTGTGCATCCAAAAGGACATTGGAAGGTTTAAGGCTGCCGTGGCAGAAGGCAGGCTCGAGGCTGTGAAGGTAACGCAGTCCTTCAGCCACATCCGATAGGATCCTTATGAGTAAGGGAAATGGAAGCTCTGGGTACAGCTGATGCTAAGGAACACAAAGTACGGGTGTTGGTAGTGTGGAAATGCTACTATTCACATTTAATTGCCAGTAAGCAAAAGTACAATACAGAAGTTAAATAGTAGATCGACTGTGACTACTGTCCGTTACTGTCCGTAATTTATGTGCTGATTGTTCTCTGTTGGCTTCGCTTGTAAATCATTTTGTCACATAAAAGATAACTTCTTTTGTGTACCTCATGGATGAGGGAGTGGAGGGATCCGTTGTTCATCCATTCAGTCACTGTCCCCACAAGTCCATGGTACTGGTAAATCCCCAGAGAAGGTAGGAGCCGTTCAGACTGGTAGTGTCGGATGTCTGCTATATCCTGAAGCAGCAGCTTCCACTCCCTGTAACAAATAGCGAGGGTTAGAGGCAGTTTGGACTGAAAGGAGTTTCAGCAAGAGCTGGGATAGAGTGAGATATGGGAATGAAAGATAACGGTATGGTTAGTAGCATTCTCTTAGTTTGTGTTCAATAATACCAATTTTATATTGTCTACCAAGCAATTCTAAGAAAATTGATCAATACCTTTTCAGTGTAGTTTTCTAATGTAATATGGAAGAATCCTAGGTGCATTAATATGTATGAGCACAGTTTAAAGCAGGATTTGAAATGCAAAGGCAGGAGAAAGCTGTATTATAGGAAATGCTAGATAAAAAAAAGAAAAAAAAACAAGCTTTTTCCTTACTGTCCCCAAGAACTTGTATTTTATCCTTTTGCTGTTAGTGATACCCCCTTTTACAAGGAAGTTATGATCTTCCCTGCTTATCTGATAAGACCATGTCAAAGCATGATATAAAACAATGAAGCCAAATTCAGATTTAATGTAAACAGTGTCACTCTAGTAACTTTGTCAAATTTGATTTCAGTTTGTCGACAGTTGTATTGTAGTCCTGAATTCAAGTGAAAAGTATTTACAAAAAATAATGAAGCCTTGCTTTGATCATCATTATCAGAAAAGTAAAATTTTGTTTAAGGGTTTCAGTTACTTCTTTGTGCACAGCAAACACTGAACTGCAAATTCAATTGTGCATTTTCAAGGAAAATAACAGAACTCTTGCTATAATTTCAACTTTCTTTACTGTGTATCTGATTTTAAAGATCTGATTATCTCTGCAGTATTTCTGAAAATAAATTGGAATTCACTCAAAATTCAATTGATATCAACAGATTTAGAGGTTATTTTCTTTATTCTAACCAATCTTTGCACTGGGACTTCAGTTTCAGTTTTTCATATTTGCTGTGTTGATTCACAAGTCTATAAACTAATCACTGGAACTGATTTACAGCTCCACCTGTTTTTATTCTTATTTCCACAAATCTACAGTATTTACCATCGGCACACAGCTAAAAGGTCTGCAGGTGGAGCAGAATGCAGCTTATTGTCCCACTATTTGTATACGCTGTCTAGTGCAAACTGGAGATCAGAATGGTAAAAGGAGAGAAAAAAGCAGAATACCAGCTTTAGTCTTAGGGAGCCAGTTTGAGTGAAAAGATGCCAAATCAGAATAGCCTGTTAAATTCAAAAGAGAAAATAAAAAGTTGGTTTCTCCGTAACTTGATTTAACTTTTTTTTTTTAAGAAAATGAGGAGAGAGGATGGAGGGAACAATTACTTTTTTCTTTAAACAAACTACCAAACAATTAACTTTGGTACAGATTACAAAATTACTGGACTTCTATTGTTTTAAAAACAAGCAAAACAACCCCCTCCCCTAATTTTTAATTGAAGGTGATAATTCAAAAAGCAAATGCTGCCAGAAGTCAGGAGCAGTTAAAGTTTTATCTGATATACTGTTTTTTCTTCCCCTGTCTTTATAATGGAATAAATTAAATACTATGTGTTCCACTAGGACACTTTTCAATTTTTTTCTAACAAAAACCACCTGAATGTCAACATTCTCAGTTAACAAATGAGCTGTAACAGTCCTTAGATGTACATTAGACACACTTTTTTTGATAAAGAGAGTCGGGTCAAGGCATTTCCTAAAATGCTTTGGTCTTGCACCATCAGAAATAGTACAGGGTTATTCTCAGAAACTTTCTGTGCCTTTGTTTGTCAGCGCATTGGAATTTTGTAGGCGCTAGACTGACGTCCATCGGTTGCTGCTAGTTTGTTTTTATAATTAGCACATCAGACGCACCTCACTGCTCTGTATCATTATCCCTCCCTCCTGCCATTCTGTACTCCTTGTCTGTACTAGCTGCTTTGTATGAAAATCAGCTGAGATCTCTTCAGGGTTCTCCAGGAATATGTTGTACCATGGCATGCTGAGGACTGATCCGAGTCTGCGTTACTATAGCAGAAATAATTAATGACTTTAGGATTAAGCCCTACTTTTATAACATTTGTAAAAATTCATTGAGCTCGTTTCTCAGTATAACTGCCTCCACGTTGCCTCATGGCTAGTTGCGATCCCTAGGAATGGGGAGATGGTGAGGGATCAGGTGATCCTGGGCATGCCACAATTCATTCTGGGGCCGTCACTGGGGTGTTTCGCTGCCGATCTGTCCCGGTGGTGGGCCAGAAAAGACACTTACCTCTCTGTAGTATTCTGACCGGTCAGCAGCTTCACCGAGATGTGAATGTTCCAAGGCACATGAAAGGCTTTGAGTGCAAAGCTCGAGCCTGTCCTGGTCAGGGTAAAGCTGTCCAAATCTTCCTGGGCTATTACAGACAATGATTTGGCCATTTCCTGATTGCAGGCTTGGGGGAAAAAAAAACTGCAGAAGAGGAAAGAAGAAGTTTTTAGGCCTACTTTTTCTCACTACTACCAAAGCACTGCACCAACCCATACTTCCCAAATACTCTTCACCCTAATCCAATAGGTTTCCTTTTACTGTTCTCTGGGTCAGACTTTTCTTATAAAGACAGGGAAAGTATACTAATTGCAGAAGAGTGCCTGAACCATAACTTACCATCTGAGGCTGCAAGGCTAATTAGTTGCTCCATATTATTTCCATCTGATCACTTTGAAATGTAGAACCATTGTTTGTAATGTAAAATGTGATTTTGAAATGATACTGAAATATGTTGACAATAGCAAATAGCTTACAGTTACCTGCTAGACAGAAATAGTTTCCCCCACTTCTCATGGATACAATGCAATTTTTCAATAACCAGCGCCAGTCCATGTTCTGCATTGCTCCTTCATACCTTGTTTAGTATGATATCACATGTCAACACAAAAGCAGGGTAATGGATCACATTTCCTGCTGCTGTAAACTGGCAGAACTCTGTTAAATAGAACTGTGTCTGTACAGCAGCCACTAATTTGGCCTATAGTGTATATTTATAGTACTCTCTGGGGCTATCTGAATATGTTTGACATAGACAAATTACCCAACAGTACACATGGATGAGAGATAACCAACCTCTGCAAGGCATCACCTGTGCTACTGCAGGAGTAATACATTTTTAATGACTCCTCAAAGAAACTTTAGATACAGATAACCGAAGGTTAATGGTGAACAAATAAAACGAGAGCAAGCAAAGAAAACAGATGGGGTGAAGCCATTCATAAGGAATACTGCAAGATAGGTAGTCAGTGCATCAGAAGTACTCAAACTGGAATACTCCCTGCAGGATCCAGTAGATGTGTGCTAGAAAAAAAAAATCCATGAGGGAACTGAAGTAACAGGGCGAAAAAATTGAAGTAATTAGTAAGGTCTGTTGAGAGAGAACGGTACCCTTCTCTAAGAAGGACTCAACAAAAAGAGGTTCTGGGATGCAGAAGGCCTGAAAGTCTTCTGACTTTGAGCAGATCACTTAATGACAGTTCTCCATGTGTAAAATGGAAACATAAACCTGAAGATAAATTAGCCTATGCTGTTACAGCTGAACTGCTTCTAGTTCCTGGCCGATATATTTGCAGTTAATCTCAGCATCTCTGCTGTGCCATGTAGACATTTTCACGGTCACAGTGGGGTACTAAGCTCAACTTTGCATCTAACTAGAATCAGAATGCAAATAATAAAAATACTGTAGCTGATTTGCCCTAAAAGCTGCAACAGTATCTGATTTTTGATAGGAAAGGACAGTAAAACTTTTTATTATGTTACTGTAATTTGAAAGCAACAGCTGCCATAAGTGGATCAGTTAGCATTAGTTAATAAAGAATAAATGAAATATGGCATGAGGCTGGCAGACAGGTTAATAGTTTGACAAAATTACAACAGGCTCCTTTGAATAAAGATAAATTTCCAAATGAGCCATTTATTCTTTAAAGATGATAAAGACAAACCATGCATATTTAAAAATCCTAAATTTAATGCAGGCAGTCAAAAGGTTGGCAGAAGCAAAATTATCTCACATTTTATCTATATACTAATATAAATAGCATTTAAATAACCAACAAAATTTACTTGGACCTCCAAATACAGGACAAAGAAGATCTAATAATGAATACAGGATCTAAACCATTCCTTAATATGTCTATTTATGTTTCAGATGGAATCAGGTAAAGCTGTAATAATTTCTGAAGCCCTTGCTAACTGGTGGTTTAGATTAAAATAAAAACCTAGCTTTCAGCTCCTATTTTGGATTTGCAAAACCTAACTTGACTAGAAATTTTTGTAAAAACAGAATGAAAACCACTTTGATCTTCATGAGTTACAAACCATCACATGTCAAGCAATATTTTCCCTATATCAGGGTTTGTGTATCTATTTCCACACCTGGACTTAGAGTGATTTGCTGATTATCCCCAAAAGGGAGTTTGACCCTAAACTCAGAGATCTTTTACTTATCCAGGGTGCCACCCATATTGCTGAAATAGTTGGAGGGAATAATCATGGAATATGAGACTATTTAATGCAGTTACAGATAACAAAATCTCTCTAACTCCCAGACTGAAAGTTTGGTACCAAAGCCATTTTTTCAATAGTTCTGCTCATCTGAATGCTTTTCCTTCTAGACTTTTTCAAAAATCCAGTATCAAACCACAAAACCAATATTTCTTAGCTTACTTTTTGCAGTGAAGGTTTTTGTGTCATTTTTAATGAGACACCAAAAGTCTCAGACACCTTTGTCATCTTCTCCCCGTCAGGGAGGGTGCGAGATTGCTGTGAAACAATTTATTCCAAGTTTCTGATTTTAAAGGTAACTTTAAAAGTAAATCATAGCGAAGATATTTTGCTTAGTATGAGAGAAACTTTTCTGCGTTACAGTAATGTTTGAACATCCAAGTAAAGAAAATTGGAAACAAAATACAACTTACCTCCAGAACACGGGCGTAGAAACTGTGGAGCAGCCTAGCGACACTGCTGCAGCTGCAGGCTGTGCGCCTGCTTTGCGCTGCCAGCGCACCCAGCCCGGCTTTCCTGCCCCTGAGTCAGCTGCGCTGTTTGTCTCTCTGTCTATTGGCTGCTTGCAAACCTCTAAAATTTCCTGGTAGGATAGAAAAACTGTAACTCTTTAATGCCTGCAGACGTCTTTTCACAGGCTGATTTGGCAGTTGCCCATAACAAATGGAAAAGGTTACAGAAAAAGAGGTTGGCTTGTTACTTTTTCATGATGGGAAATGCCAGGAAGGAAAGAAAGCAATACAGCGGTGAAAAACACCTTACTGGATCCAGTCCAAACGTGGACAGTGTATAGAGCTGTATGCAGACTTCGCAGCTGATGCTTGTCTCTGCGGTAGATGAAACCAGCAGCGCAGGTACAAAATCCCCTTAAACTTTGTAAGTCAAGTTGATCTTAAAACAGGTTGAAAACTGCTCCCTTTCTGATTAGAGGGTAGGTAAGCCTAGGGGTAACAGGTTGCAGAGAAATGAGACTCAATTGACTCACAAGTAGCCCTGCTGAAAAGGACCTGGGGTTAGGGTGGAAGTGAAGTTGAACACAAACCCACAGCGTGTTCTCATCGCAACCGGGCAAACCGCATACTGGGCTGCGTTAGGAGAAGTGAGGTCAGCAACGTGAGGGAAGTCATTCTGCTTCTGTACTCAAAGCTGGTGAAGCTGCCTCTGGAATACTGTTTTAGGTCCCTCAGTTCAAAGAAGATGTTGTGAAACTGGAGAGGGTGCAGTAGATGGCTACCTAGATTGTCAGGGGCTGCAGAGCACACTGCTTACAAGGAGAGGCTGAGGGTGCTAGTCGTGTTCAGTCAGGTGAAGAGGAGGCTGCAGGGTGATCTACTAGCAGCCAACAACTACTTGAAGATCAGTTACAAAGATGATGGAGTCAAATTCTTTTTGATAGTGGCAGGTGATAACAACAAGGGGCATGGCCAGATATTTCAACTTGGGAGATTCAAGCTGGATGGTAGAAAAACCTTTTTTTACCAGGTGGGTAATGCGACACTAGAATGAGTTACTCAGAGGTTGTAGTGTCTCCATCCTTTAAGATTTTCTAGTCTCAGCTAGACAGAGCCCTGACTGACCTGATCTAGCACTGCTGCTGCTTCTGTTTTAAGCAGGAGACTGGACTATAAACCTCCAAAGGTCCAGCATTTCTGTCATTTTGTGATAACTTGGTGAGGTGAATGGTGTTCCTGCTAGGTGCTGGGCTTACACATTCACACTGAAAGTTGATGGGACTGCTAAGTGCAGGGTGGGGACTTTGGGAGAAATCAGTCATATTTCAGTAGGTCAAGTTTGTTCACGGAAGCTTTTTCACTCCACACAAAGTGCCTTTTGTAGAATCTGATTTTAACAATTTCAGTCAATGAGACTCTGTCCACTGACTTCAGAGGGTTTTGGAACAAATCCAAACCCCACAACAGGGACAGAACAAGATGTATTTACCTAATCTTCCTGTGATCCTGGGAAAGTCCCTCGTATCTAAAAATCATATGGCCAGGGCTCTGTGGCATGAGAGGAAGCACACTGCGAATGGCGAGTGGGCAGTAGTCCACATACAGGGCATTATTTCCTGAAAGCTGTAGCTATCTGAACAGAAATGGCTGCTACGAAGAATAGCACCAGCTCTTTCTCTGGTCAGTACACCCTTCCGAAAATGAAACTGGTACCTGGGAGAGGAGATAGCAAAGGTAAACAAGGGGCAGTAACAACCCTGGGAAGGCTGAAAGAGTGGCAAGTTGCTGTAGCCACAGGGTCTGCTTCCCCTTGACTTCAATTTATCAACAATGCATTTGGTGCTGTCCATAGCCTACGCTTCTGTAAAAAGTACATTAATAATATGTTCCCTGTTTTAGGTATTAATCTGTCTGGCTCAGACTGTGCTGCAGCGGAATCACCATTGTTAAAAATCCTTAAAACTCTAATTAAAAAACCTTCCCTAGGAAGTTTCTTTAGGGAGTTTAAAGGACTTAATTTCCCAGAAATGTTTTCTTTGACAGTCAAGGTATTTTGAGGTACTTCTCTATTTTTAGAATGTCACATGCTGGGGAAGCAAAGTACTGGAACAATCCTTCATTTGATTACTCCTTTTGACTATTGTTTTCAGCTTAGAAAACTCAATGTGAATGAACCGCTAAAGCTTGCTTTTAATCCATATTCGGATATACCAGAATATAGTCACATAGGCCAGTTTCTAGTGCAGGTCTGAGAACTTTTTAAATATTCATCACTATTATTGAACATGATAATGAAAAAAATCAATAATAATATTTTACCTACACATAATGTATCCAGAGAAACTTTAAAGCCTCTCTCACATAATATGAAAGTTTATAAATACTGGACAAGGAAAAAAATTCTGTAGGGTCACACAAGGGCTGGCTTACACAGTAAYTGGGCAAAATTAAGAAAACTAAATATCAGTTTGACTGGCAGGAAAAGCTTTTTTAAAAGAAACTTATGGAAAATACTTTAAATGAAACCTTCTAAGAAAGATTAATGGACAAGAAAGACCTATTAAATTTTTCCGGTCTCTGATGCATAAGATTCATTCATTGCCATATAAATACTCAAATACATAGATACTGGTGACATGCAGACAAGTCTTGCAGAAACAGTAGCTGCTTAATGCCTATTGACTGTGCACAGTTGTCAAGGACAGGGAAAGACTCTGAGATCCTAACAGAAATGCCTTTGGCTGCAGTTTAGATTATATGCAAGAAGGGAAGAATAACGAACAGAAAGGTAATCCAAAGTGCACATAAGAGAAGATCATCATGCCGGTGTCTGCAGGATTCCTTAGTCAGTGAACACATGCGTCACAGCATGATTGGAGTTACACATAGCAGGCGTTGGGACTGTAACTGCAGGGAGAATTAAGAACATTATTTTTCATATGTAGATTTCTTCATGCCAAATGATAGCCCAAGTGTTTCAAAAGAGCTATGGATCTCAAAAAACAACAAAAAAAATCCAAAAGATCAGTTTTCATTTCATTCAAAAGGCAGAAGCAAAACTTTGAGACTCACTGGGTTTGCAAGGAGCAAACAGTAGTGAAAAAAGAACATATTTAAACTTTTCAAAGCGTCTAAAGGAGGCCTTTTAAAACCTATTCCTAAAGATGCACAAAGAACCAAAACATTTGCCTTTTCAGTTCAAACTTGCCTGTGTGTGCCATGATACTGTCTAAGCTTGAGAGTGAGCCAAAAAACACATATGGGTGGTCTTAACATCCAAAGAAAGTAGGAATAACAGTAGTGCCTAAAAGATACTATGGTCTAAGACATGAGCAATTTATAGCCACCCTGCCCCCCAATAATCAAGTAGAGTGAGCTCAGATACATGCAAATTTAATACAATGTGGGAGCTTTACAGGCAGCAGCATTAAAGGACGACAACATAAACCAAAGTGTTAACAGAGTGCGTATGCACAATAAAAGAATGACACAGTATCAGAAGACTGGAGCATTTAGATGACCCAAATACCAAAGCCTGTGATGCATGTTCAGTAATTACTGCACTTTGATAGTTCAGCGGAGAGTTCTCATCACCTCTTCTCAATCTGGTTATTCCAGTTGAGCGTCTGTATGGGAAAACTTTCAGCAAAGAGTTAGGTTGTTAAGGTGCTTTTTATCTTGCACCTCATGTACTCATACACTGTTGTGAGAAGTGAATATAAAAATGTTGTTAGGCTTTAAATTTGTGGGATTCAAATTGACTGTATTTCACTTCTGTAAAACCTATGCTAAAATCCATGACTGTAGCCAATGGTATAATCATTTGCTTTAGAACTTAGGATTTAAAATAGGCACAAACTTGCCCACTCTAGTGGGCTACTTCAAGCTACAAACTTGTAATGTCCATTTCTTATATTCCTAGCTGAACTAGGGCTTCCTTTTTTTTTTCTTTTTCTAAGAAAATTATTTCTTCAAACATGCATACCATGTTGTTTTGGAAACATTCACCTTATCACAGAATCACAGAATCACTGAGGTTGGAAGGGACCTCTGGAGATCATCTAGTCCAACCCCCCTGCTCAAGCAGGGTCACCTAGAGCACATTGCACAGGATTGCATCCAGGCGTGTTTTGAATATCTCCAGAGAAGGAGACTCCACCACCTCTCTGGGCAACCTGTTCCAGTGCTCTGTCACCCTCACAGTGAAAAAGTTTTTCCTCATGTTCAGATATATCATTAATTAGATGACTAAACAAGAGTATCACAGCCGCTGGTCTTAGGCAGTTTCTATAAAACGAACAGTGCCAAGCAGCTCTGCTAATTAATGGCACCATAGAAATTTATTGATGCTTTACCCAAGTATTTTAAATAGTTGAATCTTATAAACAGGTATCACACGATGCATAATTCCTGTAAATGTGAACAATCAGATTAAGAACCGGGTGTGAACTGCTCCCAGACTGCAGAGAACTATCATCTTAGGAAAACATACATCAACTTGTTAAATGCTTTGTAAAACAAAAACACCATAGTCTGTAACCCAAGAGTTTGCAATCTGTTTTGGAATATGATGTACTAAGATACATTGAGACAGGGTGGAGAAATGCTAAACCTTCAGGTGCATCAATTATGTACATGCAGATATATAGTTCCAGTAAAGCTAATGGTGAAATGTCCAAGACCTAGTTTGTGTGACCTTTCTGTGAATGTGTAGCACAGGTATGTAAGAGGACATAAGCAGGCTTTCAAAAAACCTTTACAAATCCCAAGCAAAACTCAAGGTCTTACAGGCAAAGGAGCACAGTGAGTGCTCCCTCCTTGTTCCCCTAACAAGGATACTAGTCTTCCAAGGTGGGAGAAAGTAGAGCCATGTACACCAGATCCCAAGGAGGAAACCCATCCCATAGAAGAGTACAGTACTAACAGCTTTACCAACTCTTTGCCTGCTTCCTGGATTTTCTGGTGGGTCAGAGCAGGTGCACAGCGGTCTGTGTTTAACGGCACCCAGTAGTCCTATCCTCTATATCCACAGAAACGCGATACTTTGGTGGATTTCTGAGTGTCATTAATTTAAGAGAAATAACAGTGCCCCATCTGATGGTTGCTCAAAGCAGTCCATGCTTTGCCTTCTCCTCTAAGCTGGGAAGCCTCCTTAAACATAACACCAATTTTTCTCCAGTCTTTGTGATGGTCTGATTTTCCTGGTCAGGATATTGGACTCTTGTGTCACTTCTGTAACATATTAATACTGAATTCTACAGAGTGCTCCTTTGTTTCGAGTGACTTAGCCCATGTTTCAGTTTACAATGAGAAATGATGTAATTTCCTGTTCTCAGTTTACTTCTGAAACTCAAATGCAACAGGATGATGCTGTCATTTATTTCTTTTCTGGTAGTGTTCAAAAGGATTCCCCTCCTTTCTCACTGTCAAAACTGATGGTTTGAGGTCAGAGGTACTTTGTCCTTTAATATCTAAAATGCAATTTCTGCTTGTTTTGTGAGTGCAAATATACAACCATATCATTTTTTCACCAATATAAGCAAAAACATTTGCTTTTTCCCTATGGTTATAACTTTTAATTAATACTTTTAGTATGAGTTCTTAGGGGGAGGCTGATGTGCAAGGAAAAGCTGATGACTGATGCGTGAGTGGTTACTGAAATACTAGCATTTCTCAATAGAAAGTATGTGCGTGCACAGTGATAACTCTGGGAACACAAATTCGCTGAAACAATTATCAGATTCAAAATGCTTTTATAAGGCAGAAAAACTACTGCAAACAGAGAATATGAAGGTCATGTTCCTGTTTACTTCTTCAGTTTAAATGAAGCATTAAACCGGGTGAATTCTTTAAATTGTTTGACCCTAATCCTAAGTGTTGTATTTTTTCTACCTGCCAATTCTGAAATGCGGAGATATGTAACTAACACAAATAATAATGCATGCAAAGTCTTTCTTTATTAATCTAAGATCTTTAATATCAGGTCTTGTTTTATCAATGTAAGGCAAAAGTAAATTGAGTCTGCAGTATAGACTCGTTGTGGTCCCAAGCTGAGGGAATTCTGCAATTCACTGTTCATCAAAAGATTTTTTAGAATATTGCTTTACCTACCATTTACAGGTATATGAGTTAATTACCTGCAGAACACCTCTGGTAAGGTTAAGAGAGTATGGTGTCTGAACGAGCATTAGCAATCAGCAACTCTAACCAAATGTGTACAGCACGCAAACGTATCTCGGGGAACCAAGACATCGGGCAGAAAATTTAGTACCAGGAGGATATAAAGGCCCTAGACAGAAGTTTCTGGAGACTGGGAACACTTGTGAAAAAAGAAATAAGTTTGGATAAACTTTGATGGGATGTTTTTAAGAAAGTATAATTGCTGTCACATACACATGAACTTTGTTTTCAGCATCCATCTATTATTAAGCCGCCATAAAATGTATTAAAAAAAGTAACACTTTGTATCTAACCTCTAAAATTAACATGGGAAAAAGCAGGAAAGGAGTTGAGTTACCRCACTCAGAAAAGCTTTTGTCTTGCAAGAATTGTACAGATAAGACAGACTTGTGGAGAAAGAGCATCCTGCATATTTGAATGTTATGGGCATATTTTTAAAAGAATTCTGGAAATTCCTTTTTTCCTGTCATAAGTTTAAACTGGGAGTTAGATACAGTCTCTGGGACACTCAGATGTGTCAAAAAAACTTTCTCTTATCATAAGCAGAATAGATACTTGCAAAAAGCTCCAGTAGATTTTGTACCTGAACATCACCCGCTAGGAAGGAGGGAGTGGGATGCAGTTTGAGGAGAGCAAGTTCTACTCTCAGCGTTGTTACTGAGCTGCAGCAAGGTCTTGGACAGTCRCTTCACTTCCTTCATAGTTTGTACTCCCTGATTCTTCTTCTGCTTGCATGATGAATAGCATATTAGGTTTGGGTCTCAAGGCAATATTCAAATCTAACTAGAAAACTGTATTTTATCAGGATGTCCTTTCACTTTTTTCTTCTCACGTTTCTTTCCCACTCATTTCTTCATTTTCTCCTTCATTTATTTCTCACAATCCTATACCTTATTCCGGCCATTTCTTTTTGTATCAGCCTGTGCAAATTGACTTGTCCTATCTGGATAATTCCTTAACTCCTTACACAGTCTGTTCTGCTTTTAGAAGTATTGCTATGTGGTGTTCAGCAGGAGGAACAATTTGTCAATAGGCCAGGTTTCTCTTTTCTTTCCTCCTCCTTCCTGTATCTTCTTCCCTTTTGTCTAATGAACTCATTTTGAGTCAGATACTTTCTTACGAGGCATCTTGGCTTTCATATATATTTTTTCCATTGTGAGGCTGCCTTTCTCAAATTTGCAGCAATCGGTACGTTAAAGGGCATCTGGAAGAGCCATATTGCTACTGATGTCCTTTTATACGTTTGTATAATGGAGTCTACTTGTAGGTCGCTTGAATTTAGGGACATGGAGAGAAAATTCTCAATTGCTCCAGTAAACATCAGTGGATTTGCAATCATCTAGGAAAAATGCTCTTCTTACGCTGAAACTGTGCTCTCCTGAAATTGGCTGCTATTGAACTCGTTCTTGGAATTTGGTCATTAACACGCTAAACTGGAATTAAGCACGACACTCCAGGAGGCAGGTACGTCCTTGTCTTCTGTGGAAGATGGCCAACTAATACAAAGGACTTAAAAGGAGGAGGATTTACCTTGGTTTCCCCAACAGTCTTTCCAACCACAAGTGTCACTGCCCTGTGAAGATCAAACAAGCCTTTCTCCACCTGCAAAATTTTAGCTGGGCTAAAATCCATAAATTGCATGAGTGATGTGAAGAGATAGCAGCTAAAAAAAAGGGGAAAGTAACTGTACTTTTATGGCAAAACTACTTATGAAATTGCAGACCTGTTCAAAATTTATTTTAAAAATTTCAGTCCTTTGCAGTTTTGTCAGATCTTGCAACATACTGTTTCTCTCAGAGCCCAATTCTGGTAATCAAAGGATTAAAAACAAATTTCACCTTTCATTTGGRGGCTGTCAAATCAACACCCTCTGAAACTGTATCCATTACAGACTCAGGAGTCTGGAAAACGACTAGAAGGACACAACACTTGGTTTTTCTAACCCAGTTTCACAGCAATCGTACATTCCGTAGCATTACAGTTTGAGGGGCTGAATCCTTAAATGTTTGAAACAGCAATATTGCATATGGACTCCTTAAATATGACTTAATAATATATTATAATGTTTAGCTTTTATTTTACATTTTCCTCTGTAGATTTCTATTTGCTTACCCCATACAAAGGGCTATCTTTTCTCCCATGAAAGTGATGAGAAAATAGGGGCATGCAGTGAGAGCAGTAACATGCAGGCAGCTTCCGAACAGGCCAGGGAAGCCAGGTGCGTTGCCAGTGTAGCTATCTTGCTAGCTTTCTCCAGAGGCCAGCGTTTCATCCGTAGGGAAGACAGTTGAGCCAAAAAATAAGAATTAAGAAACAGTCGTATGGTTTAAGAAAACATTGCAATAATGCGTGTAATAATCTTTTAGGACTCATATTACCTGAGTTTTTAGCCTCCCTTAATTACCTGTTTTTAACTGTCTACTTGAATTCAGGCAGATAAACTTAACTGAAAAAAGTAAACCGTGTTCTTATAACATCACCTTTTAAGTACTTTTTTTTGCCTTTTGCTTTTTAAAGCTGAAAATAGCTGAAAACAGCGTGTGGCATGAGTGAAAAATGGCTCTGTACAGGGTGCGCTTTGTTCTATTGTGTTCTTACCAGGAAGCAGCAGCAAAAAAAAAAAAGACCGATTGCAAATTCCCCCTTTATATTGTGGGAGACAAAAAAAGCACCAAGGCTTACCCACGTCCTGAAGTGACGCATACACCCACTTCCCCTTGGCCTCCCTCGTACAGGAAAGTAGGTAGCAAAACAAACAGCTATATGGAAAAAAATTCAAAAAGAAACATTGAGAAATTGTGCAAGAGACTCTGGTGCCCCCTAATGCAGGCAGGCACAGGGAAAGGTGCGGTGTCTCCAGGTTACATAAATGTCACTTGTAGGTTCACCAATGTGAGAGAAGCAGCTGGCACTAGGCATATTGCCACAAATGTATGCAAGCCGCAGAAAAATGCTTTAACAGCAAAATACAACAGCATACACTCAGCAGTCGGTATGCTGAATTTAGTGACTCTGGATCATCGCTCGTGCAGCCTGGCAAGCGCTTGTGCTGCGCTGTTGCAGAGTGCTGGCCCTGCCACACCGGTCCCCAGGGCCTCCCTGATCCCCCTTTCTGGGGCACCAAAACCATCATCCTCAGCGCTGTTTCCTGCGGGTGGCAAGAACGTCTTCCCGGGCATCGCCCACCTGCTCTCAGGCTCCGTTTGCATCCTCACTGACTTTGTAAAGCTGCTTGGGCACAGCAGCTACCAGCTGCAAAAATCAGATGGACTGTTGAGCTGGGATTTGGATTTAGAAGCTGGCTTCTGAAGTTTGCAGTCAGCGTCAAGGCCTCGTCCTGTTCTTTCTTTCCTCCTCACTTGGTGTAGTTACGACTGTCAGAGGGTTGCTCTCAACTCAGTCACATGAGGGGAGTTACCTGTAATGCGTTGAATCACGATCCTTTTTTATGCTGAGAAAAATTAAGGAAGAGCTCAGACCTCTCTAGGTCGCTTCTCCCTATGTGGCTTCATGTACAGTGAGAAGAGCAGTAAAACTTTGTATTCAAACATATTTGCCTAGAGGTTGCTCTGGGGTTAAGTAATTCTGCAACAAAAACACTTTTAATGGTGCTTTTTTAAGAGACAGGAAGACCTTGACACTACTTGTTCTTCCTTTACTGCTGCTGTGAGCTTGCTAATCAGTCCTCACCGACATCTCTAGTCAGGCGTGCATACAGGTTGCGATTTTTGCTTGGCGTTTCCACTGCAGCCAGCACAGTCATCATATCATACCACTTTCACATTCTAGTCTAGCATGGTCTTTTTTTTTCTTCAAGGAAGAAGAAACCTGTGCCTAGGCCGTTGATTAGCAGTGTTTAAAACCAAAAAAGTCCCAAGCCAGAGAATTTTAAATCTAAAAAAATGTAACTTTAAAAATGAACATGCAAACACATGAAAACAAAGAAAAGTCATTTTCCTAGTGATAGGCTCTAGAGCCCAACCTGTGAGAGACGACTTATGTCAGTTGTCTAGCAATTGGTTAGAGGAGTTCAGTTTTTACAAATCAACACGTTTTTATTCTGAAGGATACCATAGTTTTAATTTGATGAGCTTGCAGGTGGGGCTTATGAGTTGATGGTGCTCTTCAACTGAAAACCAAATTTAAAAAGTTTAATAGGCTCTTAAATCACCCTCTCTCATGACCAAATCTCAGTAAAGTGATCATCCAGACGCTCAGTTGGTGCTATAATTTTTACACAGTGGCTACTATGCAATAAGGAAGGTAAGAGTCTGCTGCTGCTCTGCAGCATGGAGAGCACCCTTAATGCGCAGGGAGTACATTGTAATGAATGGGATTCTCCATTCCAAAAGCAGAACCATCTGCTGCAGAAAGAATCGCCCTATCCCCTTCAGTTTTCTTTATGATTTATGAGCAAATCAGTTCAAAGTTATTCATTTCACTTAACCAAAATAGCAAGATGCAAAATAGCATTCTGCAATAGGAATACATATAATCAAAATACTGTTTCTTTTTTATCTTGTCTTTTTTTCCCCTGCATACATGGCTTATGCAGGATGTGCTGCTAGCTCTGGATAATTTCTGGAGTCCTAATCTAGCAGGGGATAAAATAAAATATGTAATACATAGAAGATTCTTATTTTTGGTCAAAATATCTAGTCATCCATCTGGAAATGACCTTTGCTAATGAATGAGTAAAACATATTTGCTTTAAAATACATGTTTCCTTCTGACTTCTGTCTATGGTCTATGGTCATCTGACTTTCTTTTTAATCGCTTGACTGGATGATTTGGTAGTAGCATCTAGTAATGTCCTTTGATGTTAGGGTGCATYGGATAAGTTCTGTTTTACATCAAGCTGATTAAAACAAATCTAAACTGACAGACTGTGTAAGCACAGCTTGATTATGAATCTTGTGGTTTTTTGAAAAAAACTTTCTGTAAAACAACTGTGACTTACAGCTCTAAGAAAGGATGTGATGCACTAAAATGTTTTCAGCTGCTTAACGTTAGCTTTGAACTGTTGCAAAAATCAGGAAAAATCTTCACTGA
>NW_020447505.1:84687-86369 GCF_003343035.1 Apteryx rowi | reverse complement strand
CCCCCCCCCCACCGCGTCGCACAACCACACGGAGGCACCGGGTGAGCTGAGCCTTTAATGACGGCGGCAGCAAGGGCAGCCGGGCGCCGCGGGCCCTACGCGGCGTTGGCGCGGAGCAGGGGGCTGCTCTCGCCGCTGGGCGCCCCGCCGAAGGCCTGCCGCAGCAGCAGGCGCAGGGCAGAGCCGGGGGGCAGCCAGCCGCGGGGCCGGGGGGCCGGGGGGGCCGGGGCGCGCGGCGGGCTGTACTTCAGGCGCCTGCGGGGCAGAGAGAGGGCGAGCGGGTTAGCGCGGCCGGCCGGTCCCGAGCGCCGCCACCGCTGCCACCGCCGGCCCCTCGGGCTCACCTGTACGTGTAGGCGACGGTGGCCAGGGCGGCGGCGACGAGCAGCAGCCCCAGGGCGAGCGTGGTCCTGCCGGCAGCCGGAGCGGCACCTGCGGGGCACGGAGGGGCGGAGGCGGCTCAGCGCAGGGCGTCCCAGCCCCGCCGCTGCTGCCACCCCCGAGGGGGCACGGGGACCCTCGCCGCCCCCCCCCCCCCCCCCCCCCCCCCAGCCCTGCTCCCACCTCCGACGGCGACGCGGGTGCTGGCCACGGCCAGGCTGTTGCCGTTGGCCAGGGACACGTTGAGGCAGTAGAGGCCCGAGCGGTTGAAGTCCTGGCGCAGGACGAGCTGGCAGCCGGGCGCCGGCTGCACGGCGCTGCACGTCTGCTGCTGCGCGGTCTGGCACTCGGCGTCCGAGACGACGGTGCAGACCTCCTCGGGCAGGCTGCCGGGCGGGGGTCAGCGCGGGGCGGGGGGGCCCCGGGACCCCCCCCCCCAGCCCCTGGCACAGTCCCCGCGCAGCCCTCACCTCCCCTCGCACGTCACCGTGAGCTCCACGCTGTTCTCGCTGCCCTCGGGGACCACGGACGCGACGATGGCCACGTTCTCGATCCCCTCTGCAAGGGCCGCGGGGTCAGACGGTGCCGGCGCCTGGCCCCCCCGGCCCCCCCGGCCCCCCGGCCCGGCACCCACCGACGATGTCGAGCTGGGTGGAGAAGGTGCCGTAGCGGTACAGGATGCAGCCTGTCGGCTCGGCGCCCGGCGCCTGCCGCTTCGCCAGCGCCAGCGGCTCCGCGGCGCCTTCGGGGGCAGCGGTGGATGCTGCGAGTCCAGCTGTGGCTCCTGCTATGGGTGCAGCTGTGGTTCCAGCTGTGGCACCTGCTGGGGGTGCGACAGTGGCTCCAGCTGTGGCACTCAATAGGGGCACAACGGTGGCTCCAGCTGTGGCTCCAGCTGTCACAACATCTGCAGAGGAACCAGAGAGAAGAGGCTGGAGAAAGGCAGGGAGGGACTGAGCCAACCCCCGGGGTGACCCCAGGGACGGGGCAGTCTCCCCCCAAGGACCCTGGCTGGCAGAGCCGAGGGTCCCCAGCCTGGACCCGGCCCCCAGCGGGTCGGGGTGGTGGGGTCCGACCCCGGCGTCGGAGCAGGGCACCCACCTGCAGCCAGGGTTGCTGCCGCGCTGGCAGCGGGCCCCGCCGCGGGGGATGAGGTGTCGGCTGCGTCCCCGGCCGGGGAGGCGGAGGCGGGGAGCAGGGGGTCCGCAGACGCCGCGGTGGAGACGGCAGCGGGGTCCGTGCCGGCTCCGTCACCGGGCACGGAGGCGGCCGCGGGGGTGCTGAGCGCCGGGAGGCCGGGC
>NW_020447505.1:82876-84067 GCF_003343035.1 Apteryx rowi | reverse complement strand
GCGGAGCTGCCGCAGGGGCTCAGCGGGATGGCGGCCTGCAGCACCAGGCGCGCCGCGAAGGAGCCGGCCTCCAGGTAGGTGTGGGTGACGGTGGCGCTGCGGGAGATGAGGGTGCCGCTCCGGTCCCCGAAGTCCCAGGAGTAGGAGACGTCGGCGTCGCGCAGGTAGCGGCTGGGGTCGTGCAGCCGCACGGCGAAGGCCACGGCGCGGTTGCGCACGAAGCGCCCGGCGCCGCCGGCCGCCCCCTGCACCTGCGCCACGTCCACGGCGAAGGGCACCTGGTCTGCGGGGGGGACGCGGCGCCGTCAGCGCCCACGTCCCCCGCAGCCCCCCGCCGCCCCGGCTCCCCCGGCCCCGGCGCCTACCCGTGATGCTGAACTGGGTGTTGGCGCGGCCGATGGGGACGAACTTCTGGCGGCCGCGGTAGTGGTACACCACCAGGTCCATGGCGTAGGAGCCGACGGGGACGCCGTCGGTGGGCACCGTCAGCCGCGACGCGGGGCCGTCCACCACCTGCCAGTACCGCCCTGCGGGGCGAGCGGCGTCAGCGGCCGGCGGCGCGCGCCCGGGGGGGGTCCTGGGTCCCGGCACGGCGGCAGCGGCGGCCTCACCCCACGTCCACCACACGTAGACGAATCTCCCGCGCTTGTCCCAGGCGCCGCGGGGAAAGGGCCGCCCGTCGGGGAAGACGCCGTCCGAGCCCTCGGCCGGCTGCTCCGGGTAGACGGGCTGGCCACCGGCCACGCGGGTGCCTGCGGGGAGACGGGGGTGAGCGGGCGGCGGGGCGCCTGTCCGCCCGTCCGTCCGTCCGTCCGCCCGGCGCTCACCGTTGACGGTGCAGTTGCGGCTCCAGACGACGCGGCCGTCGGGCAGCACCGCCTGGTCGCGGGGGAAGCGGAGGGCGACGGAGAAGGTGGCTTTGGCGCCCGCCATGGTGGGCGCGTCGCTGCTGACGTCGAGGGCGACGTCGCCACCTGCGAGGACACGGGGCCGGCGGCTCAGGGACGGGCGCCACGGGCCCCCGCGGCCCCGGCCCCGGCCCGGCACCCACCTCGCCAGCAGTCCCTCTGCCGGGGGGCCCCCTCCTGCCAGGGCCGGTACAGCCCCGCGTCCCAGCTCCGGAAAGGCGCCGGCGCCTGGCTCCACGTCCAGCTCTGGCGGCTGCCACCGCCGCTCCGGCTGCCGGCTCCT
>NW_020447505.1:80516-82567 GCF_003343035.1 Apteryx rowi | reverse complement strand
GTCACGCGGCGCCCGCCGCTGCCCAAGCCCTTTCATGTGACTCTCAGCTGAGCTGGCGCCGGCAGCTCCGGGCACGGTGGGGTGGGCGTCCCCCCTGCGCCCCCGCTCGCCGGGGGCTGCGGGTGCCCCCGCCGCGGCCCCACTCGCAGGGGTCCCCCGTTCCCTGCGCGTCCCCCCACTCGCAGGGGTCCTCCGTGATGCACCCCCCGGCCCCGCTTGTGCCCCCAGCTGCACAGCAGGACTCGAGCCCGGCCGGGGGCACCGTCCCCCTTGCTGCCCCTCCAGGCGCCCCGGAGGGGCTAATCCTGCCCCCCGCGTGCTCAGCCTTTGGGAGGGGGTCAGGTCCCACCACCGTCCCCGTTAATCCCCCGCTGGCTCCCCGCTGGCCCCAGACCCCAGCTGGGGGGGCAACTCGGTCCCCGCCGAGCCCCGGGGGCCACCCTGGGGTGCCCAGCAGGATCCATTGCTCCCTGGGACCACCCTGCCCACGGCCACCCTGTGCGGGACTCTGGGTGCCACCGGGGTCCCGCACCCCACATCTGGGGGGCGAGTGGCCAGCCGGGCCCCCCGTGGCGGTGGCAGCTCGCGGCCCCCCGGCCCCACTTACGGCGCTGAGCGGTGGCCAGGGCCAGCAGGGCCCCCAGCAGCGCGATCGCCCCCTGCACCCGCATGCTCCGGCCGTCGTCGCCTCGCCGCGCTCGGGCACCGCCGGGGCAGAGAGGCGAAGGCGCCGGAGCCGGGGGGATAAGAAGGGGCTCTCGTTTGCATAGTCCCACCCCGCGGGGGCCCGGCCCCCCGGCAGCACCCGTGTGCGTGTGGGGGGGTGTGTGTGTGTGTGTGCGCACGCGCATGTGGGTGCGCGTGGCCCCACGCTCCCTCGCCAGCCCGATCACGCGCACCGCAGCCGCCCCGGCTCTGCCTCCCAGGAAGGCAGCGGCTCAGGCTTTCCTCGAGGCCCCGGCTCGCTGCAGCCTCCTCGCAGATCTTGCTGCAGGATCCGGTCACAGTTGCCCTTATCCGCAGGGCTTTGCACCCGCGCAGGGATTCGGCAGGGTCGGGGCACCCGCTGGCACGGCTCGGGCTCGGCACGGGGAAAACTGGGTGACGGGAGGCTGCGGCACGGCCCGGACGTGCCTCCCGCGTGGTGCGGAGCCCCTCGTCCCTGGGGTCTCACCACCCCGCTGCTGGTGGCCCCAGAGTGACCAGACGGGCAGGGAGCCGGGCCGGGGACCAGCCTCCGCTCCCAGCAGCTCCCCGCGGGCGGCTGCCCAGGCTGCGGGCGCATGAGCGCACATGCGGGCACGCGGCCTCATCCGCTCCTGCTCAGGGGGTGTCTCCAGCCCTGGCCACTCTGCCCAAATCGCTGGCGATGCCCCGCTGCCACTGCACATGGGGCTCACCCCACGCCCAGCCCTGGCGTCCAGCTCGAGCCTGGCCAGAGCCGGAGCCCCGGGGGACACCGATGTCACCTCCGTCCCCTCCCGGCTGCTGGGCCGCGCTGGAGGGGCCCTGGCTGCAGGCCGGCAGGGCTCAGCCCACCCGGCCCGGGGACACCCTGGAGCCACAGCATCCACCTGGCCTCGGCCCAGGGGACCCGATCCGGGCACTGCTGCCCAGCCTGGCCAGGCTGCGCGTGCGAGGCCTGGAGGGGATGGGGCTGGGGGGCTGAGCCAAACTCCTGGGGGACCCCAGCTGGAGCCCAGTCTGATCCCTCCCCAGGCCGTGGGTGACTTCGGCCAGCGCCCAGCATGTCCCCATCCCTGGGCCATGGGGGAGCCCAGCCAGAGCCTGTCCCAGCTGTGTCCCCGGGCCACGGGGGACCCCTTCCCTGGGCCATGGGGGACCTCGGTCAGAGCCCAGCACGTCCCCATCCCGGGAGGGCGCCCTGTTGGCAGCCCACCCCGCACTGGACAAGCCGGGCCGCCTGGGGAAGCGACTCCCCCGGGAGGGGCTCGGCACGGACCCCCGGGAATCGCCCCGGGGCGGGTCCGGCGGCGGTTTCCGCGGGCGCGTCCTGTCCCTTTAAGGGATCTCCCGCGCCGCCCGGCGCG
>NW_020447505.1:74633-80031 GCF_003343035.1 Apteryx rowi | reverse complement strand
GCCGCCCCATGGAGAACTTCCAGAAGGTGGAGAAGATCGGCGAGGGCACCTACGGCGTCGTCTACAAGGCCCGGAACAAGGTCACCGGCGAGGTGGTGGCGCTCAAGAAGATCCGCCTGGACACGTGAGGCAGCCCCGAGGCGGCGGGGAGGGGGGACGACGACCCGGGGCCGCGGCTCAGCCCGCTGATCCCGGCCCCGGTGGCTTCGCCCGCAGGGAGACCGAGGGCGTCCCCAGCACGGCCATCCGCGAGATCTCCCTGCTCAAGGAGCTCAACCACCCCAACATCGTCAAGTAAGCGGGGGGACGGGGCGCCGACGGGTGCCGGCCGGGGCCGTGGGAGCGGGGCGCCCTGCCGCCTGCGTGCGGCACCGGGCCCAGGCCTGCGCCCCGCTTGCCTCCAGGCTGCTGGACGTGATCCACACGGAGAACAAGCTCTACCTGGTCTTCGAGTTCCTGCACCAGGACCTGAAGAAGTTCATGGACTCGTCTTCCATTAGCGGCATCGCCCTGCCCCTGATCAAGGTAGGGCCAAGGCGGGTGGCGCGCCGGCTCCCAGCGGCGCTGGGCCCCACGGGGCAGCGCTGGGCCCCGCGGAGCCGTGCCGACCGTGCGCCCCCTCCCCGCAGAGCTACCTGTTCCAGCTGCTGCAGGGCCTGGCCTTCTGCCACTCCCACCGCGTGCTGCACCGCGACCTCAAGCCCCAGAACCTGCTCATCAACGCCGAGGGAGCCATCAAGCTGGCTGACTTCGGCCTGGCCCGCGCCTTCGGGGTGCCCGTGCGGACGTACACGCACGAGGTGAGTGCCCCCAGTGCTTGTCCGGGCCCCCTGCCTCAGTTTACCCACTGAGGGACGGGCGCRACGGCTTGGGCCGGGCCGGCAGGGCGGAGGAGCCAGCGCCCCTTCCCCCCTTTCCGCAGGTGGTGACTCTCTGGTACCGAGCCCCCGAAATCCTGCTGGGCTGCAAGTACTACTCGACGGCCGTGGACATCTGGAGCCTGGGCTGCATCTTTGCCGAGATGGTGAGCGGCCCCCYGGGGTGGGGAGAGGAGCCGGAGCGCGGCTGGGGCCCGGTGCACGCRGCCCCTCGCGTCGGAGGGCGCACGTCACCCCAGGGTCAGGTCCGAGGGGCGAAGCCGGGGTGCGCCCAGCCCGGCGGGACCGGTTCTGCACGGGCGCCTCCGCCCCAGCCGCGGCCCCGGGGCAGGCGGCCCTGACGTCACCGCGGCGCGGGGACCCGGCTGGCGAAGAAAGGGGCTTTGTGGGCTCCCGGGCCCCGGCGGAAGGGCCCGCGCCGGCCGGGGCGCGCGGGGACATCATGTGAGCCCGCGGCCGGGGCCGTGACCCGCTCCCAGCGCCCTGCCCGCCGCCGGGGGCCGCGTCACGAGGGGGCTGACGCGGCGCCGCTTCACGAGGGGCCCTTTGATCCCTGGCCAAGGGTTTGTCCCTTCGGCGAGCCTGGCCCTGCCCGGCACCCGAAAACACGTGCCGGGCGCAGCTTTGCTTGGAAAGGGCAAGGCGTCCCGGGGGCCGGTTGGTGCGGACGCCCCTGGGGGCGGAGAGCTCCCAGTTCGGCGCCCGCCGGCTCTCGCCCCGTCGCCGGGCACTTCGGAGGAGCCAGGTTCCTCCATAACCCTGCACCCCTGGGCAGCCCCCGTCTCGCGTCGGGTTCGACCCGTCGTGGGTGCCAGCCGCGGCCGGGCTCTCCACGGCTCTCTCCTCTTGCCCAGATCACCCGGCGAGCCCTGTTCCCCGGAGACTCGGAGATCGACCAGCTCTTCCGCATCTTCCGCACGCTGGGCACCCCGGACGAGGCCATGTGGCCGGGCGTCACCTCCATGCCCGACTACAAGCCCAGCTTCCCCAAATGGGCCCGCCAGGACTTCAGCAAAGTGGTGCCGCCGCTGGACGAGGAGGGGCGGAAGCTGCTGGCAGTGAGTGAGGGGTTGGGGGCGCCGCGGGGGGGGGGGAGCAGGGCCTCGCCGCCCCCTCGCCGCCCCCTCACCGCCCCCTCTTTCTCCCCAGCAAATGCTGCACTACGACCCCAACAAGCGGATCTCGGCCAAGTCGGCGCTGGGTCACCCCTTCTTCCGCGACGTCACCCGGGCCGTCCCCCACCTGCGCTTGTGAGGCGGCCTGGCCCCAGGGCTGCCGCCCCCCCTGCTTGCACTTAGCCCTCGCGGCTCTGCCGGGCCGGAGCCCTCGGGACGGGACGTGGCAGCCTCCCGCCGCCCGGCACCTGCCTGGAGAGCGGGGGCCGCCGTCCCTGCCCGCGCGCCCCCCGCCTGCCCCCCCGGCCCTGYGCCGCGGAGGTGGGATCCCGGGGCCGGGAGGCGCCTCCGGCCCCAGGGCGGCGTCGCCGGGGCTCACGGACCCTCTTTCCCTTCCGTGACCTCTCTCCTGCCCCGAGCTGGGTCTGAGCCCCCGCGGAGCAGAGCGGGTCCCGGGTCGTGCGGCTCCACCGCTTGCAATCCTGCCCGGGCCGGGCCCGCTCCGCTGCCGCCTCGTGGAGGCCCCCGTCTTCCCTCTCCCGGACTTCAGGCACTTACAGCCCTTCCCCGGGAGGCGCTTCGGGCTGTGGAGATGCTGGCCGGCCCACGGGCTAGTGCTGGCTTTGCCCGGCTCCTTCCAGCACAGCCAGGCCTCTCCCGGCCCCCCGAGCCCGGCCGGCTTGCCTTGTCCATCCTGCCAGCACGGGAGGAGCCTCTGGTGTCTTCCAGCCCGAGAGGTGGCTCGTGGGCCCTGCGTCCCCATGGAGCAGTCGCTCCCGGGAAAGGGTCGGCCGCGTCGCAGCCCCGCGGAGCGACGCTCGTCCGTGCTGCCCGGCCTCGAGGCCGTGCGTCACACCAGCGTCTCGTAGGGAGCAGTCGGGTTGAAGCCGGCTCCCTCCCCGGTGTATTTATTTCCCTGGAAGCAGCCAGATCTGACCAGGGCAGCTCGTACTCGACCTTGGGGACGATGGGGACTGTGGGGGCGGCTCCTGCCGCTGCCCTGCTCCCAGCCCCGGCAGTGAAACCGGCCCCAGCTCGCTCGGCACGAGGCCTTTGCCCATCCCTGCAGCACCGTGCACGCGCGGAGGAAAGCTGAGGCCCGTGACCACGTTCGCCTTCGCCCCCTGGGTGCAGGGGGTCAAGGGAGGCAGCATCTTCGTCCCCGGCGTTTCCCGGCCTCCTCCTCCTCCTCGGCCGCTGTCTCGAAGGCCAGCTGCTCCTTGTCTTATCGTGGCTGTTGCGGCTCTCAAGGCTCCTCGGCGGCACCGGGGCGGCGGGAGCCCCGCGGCCGGGCACTGTTTCCCTCTCCAAACACTGCCAGCTTGGGGCTGAAAACCGCGGGAGGAGGTGGAGGCCTGCAGGGAGGGTCGGTGCCGGCTAAATATCTACTGCAATATTTGGGAACATGAAGATTTATATGTATTTTTGGACTGGAACAAATAGGTATTTATAAGCCGTGGTAGCAGAGTTCTTTTGTAGAGCGTTTCTTAGAGAAGCACCTTGGAGTATTTTGTAACAGAATTTCTTTACAGCCGTCTCCGAACCCGCCTTCCCGGGATATTTTTGTCACTGACTTTTGTAACTTCCCGGCTGTGATTTCTTACCAAATGTTAAAAATATTTGTGTAACTCCTTTAAAAACCATTAAATATTCCTAGTTCTTTGCCTGGAGTTCTTCGTGGCTGCGCGGCAGCGGCGGGGAGGGCGGCGCGGGGCCGCGGCGGGYGCTGGGGGCTGCTGTCGGCGCACGTGGCCCCGTGCTGACGTATGCATGCGGTGCGAACCCCCAGACCCCTCTATTCACCCCATAGCTGCACCCCTTATACGTGCATGCATATATTCACCCAGGTATACGTGCAGCCCCTGCCCTGCACGTCCCCCTATAGAAGTGGCTGTAGGCACCCTGCATGTGAGCCCCCACGTGTCGCTATGCACCTGGCCTTCTTCACAGGGGTGCAGGGCCCCCATAGGCGCCCTCATCTCTAAATGACACCCGTATACACCCCTATGTCTATACACTGACTCTGTGCACACCTCTGGGTCTATAGGGTCCTATGTCTCTATGGCCACCCCATATGTGGCTCTGTGGGTATATAGGATCCCCATATGTGCCCCCTTGATATGTTGCTGTGGGTCTATATGATCCCCATATGTGCCCCTGAGGGTCTATAGGACCCCCCCATGTGCCATCACCCCCACATATGTTGCTGTGGGTCTATATGACCCCTGTATGTGCCCCTGGGTGTCTGTAAGACCCCCCCCATGGGCCATGGGCCCCACATATGTTGCTGTGGGTGTATATGACCCTCCCCATATGTGCCCCGGGGGTCTATAGCTCCCCCATATATGCCCCCGTGGCTATATGGCTGCTGTATATGTTGCTGTGGGTCTAAACAGCCCCCCTACATGCCCCTAGGGCTCCATGACCCCCATATGGGTCCCATGGCTATATGACCCCATATATGCTGCTGTGTGTCTCTAGGGCCCCCCACCGCCCCCGTGGCCCCACGGCCTCCCCCATAGGTGCCCCCGGGTCTCCATATGGCCTCCCCATACCCACCCAACCCGGCCTTGGCCCCGCCCACAGCCACAAGCACCGCCCCTTATCACGCCCTTCTGTGGCCACGCCCCACCTCTGCTCTGGAGTGCTGCCATTGGCCAGGATAAGCTCCGCCCCCGGCGGGACCCGCCCCTATTGGAGGGCCYGGCTTAACTGAGGTAATTGGGAGCTGCGGTAAGGGGGGGTCAAGGGTCACGGCTCCCAGCGGCCCCCGCGCTCGGCGGGCCCGCCCTTCCGCCCCTCCACGGGCTGTCAATCATGGCCAGCGCCGCCTCTGATTGGCCGGCAGGGAGGCCGCGGGCGGCCCTGCCTTGGGCAGCCCTGGGCCTTTGGGGCTCGCCCGCGTCAGTCATCGCGGCTCTGGTCTCGGGTTGGCTGGGCTGGGACCCTGCTGCCTTGCGATTGGGCTATGGGGCAGCGGCCCGCGTTCTGATTGGTGGCTGTGGCCGCGGTAGTACGCCCCCTTAGGTCACCTTATTTGTTGTTGATGAAGCCCCCAGTGAGGCAGCGCTTCCCGTTGGTCGCCAGCTCCGTCAGTAATGCCAATGCCCGCCTCTTTCATGACGTTTCCGGTGATCATTGGCTGATCGCCCTCCGGCCCGTCCTCACTCCCATTGGCCGCGCGGCGCTGCTCGTCAGGCAATCCCCATCCGCCGATAGGCTCCCCCGCCCCGGGGCGGAGCCCCGGCGCGCGCTCTCCCCCTCCGATTGGCCTCACGGGCGGGAAGAGGCGGGCCGTCCGCCCCGCTGCCCACCGCTGATTGGCTGCGCCGCGCCTTAAGCCCGCCCGCGCGAGGAGGGTTTGGTTGAGCAGCTGTTTGTGTGCTCGGCGCTGGGGGGCCGCGA
>NW_020447505.1:58652-73915 GCF_003343035.1 Apteryx rowi | reverse complement strand
GGGGGGGGGTAATGGGGGGGGTCTGGGGGTGGCGGTGGGGCAGGGCTTGCAGAAACCTGGGGGCCCTGGTCAGCCCCCGCACGCCTGGGGGGAGTGGGGGGGCCTATGGAGGTTGGGGGCCCCCGCACCCCCCGCCGCAGCCCGCCCCAGGCCTGGCCCTACCTGCCCTCCCGCTCGGGGCTGCCTCATCCCGGCAGCCGCTGTGCTGCAGGAAGGAACTCGCTGGCTGGGATTTGTGAAGTGCTTTCCCTTCTTTTTTTTTCCTTTTTTTCCTCCTTTTTCCCCCACCAGCCTCTAGTCGGTCCCCAAAGCTGCTGCTGGCCTCGATTTCTTAATAGGGACAATGCAGGAGGGAAGCGACTGCTGCCCGTTTCGGTGGCGTCGGTCCTCGAGCGCGGGGCTGGCGGCTGTGGGGCCTCCCTCCCCGGGTGCCGCCGCTAAGCCRCGCGGTTGTGTCCGTCGCTCCCCTGTGCTGGGGCTGTCGGGACCGTTGCAGTGGGGCTTCCCTCRCCCGGGGGGATTTGTGGTCTCCTGCTCGTGTTTTAGTGCTGTTAAAAAGGCCCTAGAGCAGGCGGGCGTCCCTGCGGAGAGGGACAGTGGTACATAGCCCCTTTCTCCCGTAAGAAAATAGTGTTTTAATAGGGGCTGCCGGACCGAGGGCGTTGCCAAACTGGCCGTTCGCGCCCCACCGGCTCGTCTTGGCGAGATGAACCCCGCGAGAGGGCTGCCGAGCCGCGGCGGGGTGTCCCCACCTGGGCCCCTGTGTCGCTGCGTGCTCGGGGCTCTGGGTACAAGTGGCCCAGGCTGCAAAGTGCTGGAATAGTAAATGTTCGTTTAGAGGGTCCTGATGCCCGCAAGGCTCTTGGCGCTGAGCTTAACACTACTATCTTTTCCGCTGCATGGACCGGCGGTGGTTCCATTTGCCAGTATTAGATGCCTGTGCAGAATCAGATACTCTATCGCTCGCAGTGTCAGTTAGGGTAAGAGAGGAAGTGAATCACAGAAGCTAAAGCCAAGAGGCCTGTTAGATCATCGGGGCCCGTCCGGGCCGAGTGAGGCGGCTTCAGCCTCCTGGGCRGCGCTGCCCCGGCTCCATCCCGGGGAGAGTGCCATCGCCCCCTCGGCGCGCGAGGGAGGCCGAGCCGTCTCCGGTCGGCGTCGCGTAGGTGTGCCCGGCTCCTTGCGTTACCCAGGTGAGCTGTCTGCGGCGGGAGAGGCCTCTGCTTTCCGTGCAGGGTTGCT
This sequence comes from Apteryx rowi, assembly GCF_003343035.1. Lineage (NCBI taxonomy): Eukaryota > Metazoa > Chordata > Aves > Apterygiformes > Apterygidae > Apteryx > Apteryx rowi. Next base: position 72,673 of record NW_020447505.1, on the reverse strand, counting down.
CGTCTTGCGCCCCAGCCTCCTTAAGGGAAGCAGATCTATTGTGTTCTTAAGCATCTCACAGGCTTCTGCACGAGGCCCGTTGCAGGGACGTTGTTCTCCCATAAGCAGCGCTTTCCTTGTGTTTTCACCTGGAGTTTGTCCCCCGGAACTTCTTGGAGAGGGAGAGAAGGTCTGTCTGAGACCAGCGATGCCGCTGGGCTGAGCGGGAAGGCAGAGGTCCCAGGGCCGGGCTTCCGGGGCTTTCTTCGGCTTGACCGCTGCCCTTAGGAAGGAAGGGTGAATATTATTGTCCCCGGGATGCAATTCTCGGCTGTGTCTGCCTGACCCAGCACTGTAACCGCTAGCACTTAGCCGGAGCTACCCCGTCAGTGTAAGATGGAGGGCCTGCTCTCCAAACACCCATCACTGAGTGAAATAGCAGATCAATAAGTGCTTTTCCTTTTGTTTCCTCTTCAAGAAACAGCCCGTAGGCCTCCTGTTTAAAGAGGGCATATCTGAGGGTATCTTGTGAGCCAGCCTCTCCCTCCCTGATACCTCTCTATCCAGCTTTCACAGTTTGCTGCAGATGTTGTGCTAGATTGACTTCTGCAGACAGCTTTGTGCCTGCCAAAAAAAAAAAGTGCATGTGTCTCCTCCTAACCCCTGTGCGTGGACTGTAAATTAACTGTTTGGGTTATGCACCTGCAACAAATTGTGGCTAGCGGGTATGCTGCGAAGTCTGGTTCCTTCCCTGTGGGAAGGCGGAAAGCTTTGCTGGGATGGCCTTGAGCGCTTGTCGGCTATATCTTGAATATAATGCTGATTAAGTGTGCTGTGCGCGCTGACGGGGGGGGATGGTTTACAGGCAAGCGGGGTTGGAGTCTGTCCCTTTCCCGGACGCTGTTAGCTGTGACTGCGAACTAGCTCTGCCTCCCTAAGGTTGTTATCAATCAACTACAGCCACTGATATTAGCTGGCTTTACACGCTGCCTCCTTTTAGGAAGGCTTGGGGTAACTCGGCAATGTCGTATAGGTCCTGCCTGGCCTGGGGAGAGCTTTCCAAACTGAACAGCTTGGACTCCAGGAGCAGGAGGATCTCTGCTGTGTGAATTCTCTGTGGGCTTCGCGAACTTAGTGACATCTGCAAGTTACTAAGCGATCGGAGCTGTCTGAGCTGCCAGGTCTCAATATTTCATTAAGGATGAATACCTAATGATGAGAGCGCGCGCTGTGGGATGACTTTGTGTGATACTTGGTGGCGTACGCCAGCTCGGGTTTGCGCTCTGCGAGCTGGAGGTCCCTCAGCACCGGCAACGCGGGCCGCCYGCTGTGGAGGGGCCGCTCTCGCGTCCGAGCAGCATTGCACGGCAAAGGCCAGGCTCCGTCTCAGGACGTGGGGCCAGGAGCGTCCCCAGCTCGGCAGCGGAAGCGGGTGACGCTGGCTTGAGAGCTGTGTAGTTAAATGGGTGCTAGCTGAAGGACACGGGGATACGTGCACGTCCTCGAGAAGGGGCTGATGGGGGTCACGCTGGCAAGAAGACGATCTGCTGCAGGCTAGCAGGGAGCTGTGTGGAAGGGCAATTCCCTGATTAACCCCTCTCAGGGTACTCCTGCTTTTCRAGAATGCCTTGAAATAAAGCACCAAGGCCCAAGACGATGCACTGTAACATTTCCGTGATCCCGTAGCCCTCGCTTGTGCGGAGGATGTGCTGAAGCGCACAGGGCTGTGCGCTGGAGAGCCTCGAATGAGGAAACCCAGGCGGAGGCGCCAGGCGAAGCGTTGGTCGGGCAGAGCAAGGTCCCTTCTGCGGAGCTGAGACATGCAAGCCTCAYGTCCGAGCGTCTCGAGCTGCCCGCGATGAGAGTTCGTGGCAGGCTTAACCCATGCGTGTGTCTCGGTGGTTGCTTGAATGCGATTGGGACATAGGAAAAGTATCGCTGGCAACAGGAAAGCAGTTAACCCAGACAGGCTGTTGCAACCCTCCTGTTCAAAGGGTGCCCCCTCCTCTGAAACGCGGTTCTGCCGTCCGAGCTCCTGACGTGCTTAACAGCAGGTCTGAGTGGTCCTGGCGGTCGCTAAAGCGAGCGCAGTCGCGCCGGGGAGGCGAGCGAGTCTCTTCGTTCAAACGTCATGTCCCCACGGCTCGAGGAGGCTGCAGCAGCCCGGCGCTGGCAGCGAGCTCTCCGGGAAGGAATGCAATAGATAGAGTTACGGAGGAGACRGAGCGGCCTTCTGACTTCCTAAACTTGCTCCTGAAACACGGGTTGATTTGTCTGCTGCCAGCTGGACGGGCACAGCCCKCTACTGGGAAAACTTTTGTGCTAATTTATGTCAAAGCCTACTTCGGTCACAGATGCAGGAGAAAAGTGGATGTATCCTGACAGGCCTTGTAGTCGTGCCTGTAATTGCTGGAGCTTGCTGTTCAGCACCATAAATCTCACTCGGCTGGTACCCAGCATCTTGTATTGCTGACGAAATTAAAGTGCACCGAAAATAGGTGTAGACTTCTGTAGATTGACCATATTAAACTTTTCACTTGTTGCAGTGATATTTTAGTAGAAATACCTGATAGTCTTGGGAGCTACAGATCTTCTGACTCCCTGGTATTTAGGCCAGCTCTGTTAGGCTGAAGGAATTCAGGTGGAAGTGTCTTTCTTAATCGATTTCATTAGAAAAGTCCCATTTAAAGGGAGTTCTTGGTGCTGGCAGGATTGTCATAGCCACGGCGCTGCGCAAACACAAGCGGCAGATGGACAAAGCGTATCTGACCATGCTGCCTGCTGGATTTCCAGCATGCGTRTCCTAAAGTAGCTTCCAGGAACCCCCCTGGTAGGAGAAGTAGATCCTCTCTGGGACTGGCTGTGTCCACGGTAGTACCTCAGGGCCCTAGCGAGCAAGGCAGAGGGAAGATGGAGCAATCCTGCCCCCAAAAGTTAGTGACTTGTGTAAGAACAGCTAAAACTTCAGTTACACTTCAAACTTCACGGTGTTTCCAACAGTAGGTGACTTCATGGGACAGCGTATGTGTCCGGGGGCTCGTTCCACGCAGCATTTGTATGCGGAGCTTTTCGCGGGCGTCGGAGGCTGACGGTAGACCRCAGTGAGTCTAACCTGCTTGCGTGTGGATTAAGTCCCCTTCCACTTCACAGACTCGAGCCTGTCGTGTCCAGCTGACTCTGCCAAGGGCTCTGGGAGCCACCTCGCCTCCTGGCCCCCGGCGAGCACTGTCCAGATGTTCCACCCCAGAGCTGCTCTCCTTGCAGGTCCCGAAAAGCGGCACCGTTGGAAGTAAGGCTGGGGTAAGCGGTCTGGCCAGGGCTCTTTCCCTAGCCCCCAGCTGCCGTGCGCTGTGCTGATTTGTGTCTGCGTTGGCGGAAGCGTGGCCAACAGATGAGAGATGCCCGTCAGGTAACGGTTGTGCTGCTGAATGGTGAGGGAAAGAGGAGGCAGCTCGGAGGCCTTGCCCTCCCTCAAAAGCGAAGGGTGGCATCAGGGGGTGCTGGCCTAGGAGATGCCGGACCTCGAGCTGGTAGCAGGAGAGGACCCAGGGTTTGCCAACGGTCAGAATCCGCTGGCTGTCGGCTCTTGAGGTCCAGCAACAAAACCTGAGTTAAAAGTTTGTGCTGCTAGATCATACGTTGAACAGCTGCCAGCTGAAGAGATGCAGCTGGAAGCCAAAAGCCTGACAAAGTAGCTGCTGATCCTTGAGGTCAGGAATCCTGACTGCTGTTCGTGGCTGTGTTAGCGCCTCGCTGCTTACCTGTGCCAGGATCTGCAGTGCAGCCTCTTGGGAAGAGAATATTTGTATTTGAGCTGGAATCCTTCACTGTGCGGCTCGAGTGATTGGCAGTTATTCCTTATAAGCCAGCACAAGATCTATTCTGGGAGCTCGCCGTGTGGTTCTAGCTCAATTTGCAGAGTGGCACAACAGGACCTGCCTGTAACGAAACCCCATGCGAGCGAGTGGTGAAAGTCCAACAACACGGTAGCGCCGAATGTTCATGGAGCGAGCTTTAACAGCCGCCGCCTGGCGTACCGCAGACTCGGGCTTCAGTGAGTGTCTCACTGCCTGCGGTGAATGCCTTTGAGCTCGAGGTTCCCGAGGAGCTCCAACTACTGCTGAATTAGTACCAGGGTAGTACGGGAGTTCAGAAGAGCCACTTTCACTTCTGTGATTTGAAGGTCTGGGTATAAGCTGTAAATCTACCGGCTTGGTCATACGATGATGTGGCAATCCCCGGTGGGAGTAGGATGCTCTGTTAGATGTATGCTCTACCTCTGGCTGGGTGCTGCTCCAGGAATATTACACCTGGACCCATCTCCACTCAGTCACTAAATCCACTAGTCTGCAGTGTAAGATAAACCTTTATTTTGGTATTTTGGGGCCTGCTTGCATGTTTGTGGTGAGGGTTGGGCATACGAATACTTCTGGGCAAAAATAACCAGGTTCACATCCAAAATCCTTCCCGAGGAAGGAGGGGAGCCCAGGCCTAAGTGCAGCCCGAAGGAGCGGTCCTCCAGGAAATAGCTCTGGGACTGACTTCAGTTGCCACCTTGGAACCGTCGTTGTCGTTCTTGGCCTGCGTTTCAGTCCTGCTGAAACGACTAGTCCCTGGCAGCTTTGGCTTTAATTGGCAAAAGGAAGTAAAAACAAACTTAGGGAGAGCAAGACATTCCTGGTCTTGAAGCTGGATTCCAGTAGCCATTGCTTCAGAGCTAAATGATATTTCCAGGGGAAGAAGTTGATCTCGTTGACGGAGAAAAGCCAAGCGACAAAGCTGCTAAGTTTCAGTTGCTGAAAACTGAGAGCGGTGATCCTGGGGTTAGTGAACAGCGTCTGCAGTCTCTCGGGTGTGTGGCTTGGCCGTTGGCAAGCTGGCTCGGGTGCTCTCCTCTCCCTGCCCTCAGCGGGAGGAGAGGGCTTTGGGACCGGGCGTTCGTGAGGCGCTCGGGCAGCTGAAGGCGCTGGTCCCGTCTTGGCTCAGCACCGTGCGTGGGCGTGTTGGTGGCTGGGGCTGAAGCGAGCAACCTGCCTTGTGCCGTCCCCACTCGAGAGTGGGTCCAGCTCTTGCCCCGGCCTCTCTGAAGGGCCTGTGACTGGTGGTGGCRGGTTTGTATCTCAGTTCTAGGAAGTTTTCGCTGTTGAGACGGGGGTTTCTGATGAGAATGGTGAAAAATATTTGTAAAATCTTCGTCTCTGCCTCTAAGCTTGTGAGAATAACCTAGGCTGAAGCGAACCTAGCACAGCAGACCAGAGACCAGACGTGGATCTCGAAAATCCAGGAGGTCCAGCCCCCTCACCAGGTCCACTGYGTGGCCTGTGAGCAGCTTTGACTCRTTCCTTTGGTGCCCTAACCTGTGCTGCAACAAATATCACCCCAGTGATCTTGGCTGAAGCCAAACGATCCCAGAAAGCGTTGGTTGCTGGCCAACATATTGAAGGGGAGGAAAAAGAAGGATATGGGGTGTGGTGGAAGCGCACTGGTCTCCCAGGTGCACCAGAGGTGTTTCCTTACATGCCAGAGGAGGTATTTTTCAGATCTCTTGCGACTTATTCACATTCTCGTAACTTTTCGTGCCTGGCCTCATCCTGGATGAAGCCGACTCCCCAGGCCAGCGGTTCCCGAAGCGAGTTGGTAGGAGCGGGGCAGCTCGGGCCGCTTCCCCCCGAATCGCGCAGAGCTGTGCCCAGGAAGCTCAGGATGCTGCTGAGGTCGTTGCTTAATCATTGCTCTCCCTGCGCGGGCCTGGAAGAGGAAGGAAGCATTCCTCCGTGCCTTCGGCAGGCTCTGCCCCGGGAAACCTGATCACGCAGCGCCTGGGTCGCTGCTAGATATCTCCGAGCTGTTATGAGTTTGTGTTTCCAGCGTGTTGCTGTATCTTTGTGGGGAGTGTGTGAGAATATTCCTCCTTTTCCTGAGTAGGTTTGGGAATGGCTGGCTTTCAGGGCCTGTTCTGTAAAAATGCTGTGGTTAGTGAGCATTTCCTGCTGGGCTTTTCTGGCCTTAACTTTGCTTACGTTTTCAAGCAGATGGGGAAGGGGAACTGGCAACAAACAACTTTCCGTCTGTTGATTCTGGTCTCTATATGATCCTTGTCCGGTCGTCTGCGTGGCCCTGTTAGCGCAGATAAATCTCTGCTCTAGCACTGCTTTGCAGCAACCTTGGGACTGGAGTGTTAAAACAGAGAATGTGGGTGGTTTAAAACAACAACAGAAAAAGTGCTTCCTCTAGGCATGCGAACTGCGGGAGCCGAAGCTCAAACTGCTTAATGACCCCTGTTACGGGTGTCTTGACCTTTTTTCGTGTCTCTTATCTGTGGTGCTGGGAGAGCCCCGTCCCAGCGTGTGCATCGCGTCCTCCGGGCTCGAGGAGCCGCGCGGTCCTGGGTGCTGCGTCTGATCCTGCTGCCTTCTCCGGGGCCGCGTGGATTTGAGGGAGCGGCCTGAGCGGACGGCGGCGATCGCCAGCACTAGCTGGCTGAGCGTGGTGGGGGGGGGGAGAGGACAACCCGGCCACGCAACGCTGCCCCGGGGCATCGCTCTCGGGCTGGTGTTGTGCACAACCGTTGCTTTTGGTGATGCCGCAGCCGGCTTCGTGCCACAGGGACAGGGCTTGGGAGGGAAACGCAGCCTGCTCCCCTCGCCCGGGTGGCTCTGTCGGACCTGTGCTAAACGTGTTGATGGGGGGGAAACATGGAGAAAAAGGACAAACGAACCGAACTGAGGAACTTTAAGGCAGAGCTGCGGAGCGTTTGGCTCCAACTCCTCCTCCTGGCAGCCGGCTGGCGGGAGAGGAACAGCCGTGGAATCTGCTCRGCTACTGCATAAACAAGAGCAGCCTCCAGGCCTTGAGCAACGTCTCATGCCTGCCTCGAGGCCAACGCTCTCGTGTTGCCCCTGCTAAGCGGAGGCAGCGCGGCCCCCCTGCCCGGGCTCCCGATCTCCGGTGGCGTAATGTGTCCCAGCCCGGGAGGGGTTTGCTGTGTCTCGGCGTGCGAGCGAGGCATCTGCTAGGACTGCTGACTCACTCCCAGCCTCGCTCGCCTACGAGGATCCAGTTTGCCTGGCTCCTAGATTAGTTCCTACCTACCAATTTGTTACCTCTTGAAGCACCGCCGGAATAAAGGCTCGGGAAGCAGAGGTGTCTGAATGTCTCGTAAGCCTCGGGAGGATGCTCGCCTCCAGCGCGCCAGGGGAGGTGGGGGATCTGTCCTCYGTGTCGCCTGCGGTGCGTGGGACACCTGCGCCTGTGAGTCACGGCTCGGGGTGGGGGGCGAAGGACCCATAACAAGGAGCGTGTTTTAGCTTAAGGCAAGACGAGCTCACCTGCTGACGCCCGGCACAACGTGTCTCAGTAGACCTGAAAGGGCCCTGGATGAACGTGGAAGCGTTGCGCTGTGCGAGTTTAGCGTGCTGACTGCTCTCTTCTCATTCCAGGACAGCTGAGCACATCAAGCGCCTCTGCTCTGTCCCGAGCCCCTGCCCCTGCRAGAGCTGGTCAGTGCCCTCACGGTTCTCTGGTTAGCGGGGTGCCCAGTGCTAGCAGGACCCAGGCCATGACCAGCAGAGGAGCCGCCAGGCCGAATGGTCAGTCCCAAGCTAGTAAAATCTGTCAGTTCAAGCTCGTGCTGCTGGGCGAGTCAGCGGTGGGGAAATCCAGCCTGGTGCTGCGCTTCGTCAAGGGCCAGTTCCACGAGTACCAGGAGAGCACCATTGGGGGTGAGTAGGCAAGAGGCACCCGGCGTGAGCGTGTGTTTAGGCGACCCGAGCGCCCTTGACTGACGCTCTTGGGCATCAGAGCTCCGGCAGCCAACCTAGTCTAAACTTTTGCCCCACCCCAGCTCTGGTTTTCTTTAACTATAGGTCAGCATCACGCTTTGACCCCTTGCTCTGCAGCCGTCTTACGTGGACTAGACGCAGGCATGTGACTGTCAGTGCTCCTCGCAAGCCAAGCCTGGGCTCTAGCCACAGCCCCCACCCCTCGGCGCTGTGGTCTCGCAGCGGCGAGCGCTGACACCTTGGTGGATGTGGCAGTAACTCATCTGCAGTCAGCACGGGAGCCCTTGCTGATCCCCTGATAAACACGCTGCTCACACAGAGCAGCAAGACTTTTTTTTTTTTTCGGCGGCTCTGAATGGTGGCCAGACTTGACACGACTAACAGACTCCTCCAGCTAGAGAGGCAGCGTGGTCCCGAGATCGGAGCGAGCCCGAGCTCGCATCCCTTCCGGGCTCGGGCTGAGCGGTGCAGGGAGGGCGTCCTGCCGCTCTGCGTGGTCCCTGCCTGCAGCAGGGGTGGCTGGCGCTGCGCTAACGCCTTGTTTCCTCCCGACAGCGGCGTTTCTTACACAGTCTGTCTGCCTGGATGACACAACAGTAAAGTTTGAGATCTGGGATACGGCTGGCCAGGAAAGATATCACAGTCTGGCCCCGATGTATTACCGGGGGGCACAAGCTGCCATTGTGGTCTACGATATCACCAACCAGGTAAAGTCCCTGCCGAAGCTCCTCCGCTGCACGCTGTGGGGCGTGTTAGTAAAACTGCTCGGAAGCAAAGGCCCATGCAGTTCAGTAGGGACTCGTGGCTCCTGCCGCGCAGCCACCGGTCATCTCCCCCAACCCATCTCCCTGCGTGGTGCGGCCGGGGTGGCTCTTGCCTGGTGGGGATCCCGCGAGGCGCCTGCCTCGCAGCACAGCGGTCGAACCAGCCTTGACTTCATCCCTCTGCTCCTAGGAAACGTTTGCACGGGCGAAGACATGGGTGAAGGAGCTGCAGAGACAAGCCAGCCCCAGCATCGTGATTGCCCTAGCAGGCAACAAGGCTGATCTGGCCAGCAAACGGATGGTGGAATACGAAGTAAGTGGTGGAGTCTGAGGCACCTCTAGGTCTTTGTGAGCTGTTCTGCCCGTCCCCGACTTGAAAGCCCCTCAGTGCTGCCGCAGCAGGTGTGCTGGGGCTCTGGCTGCGGAAGGCTCATCCGGGTGCTCTCCTCTCTTGCAGGAGGCACAGGCCTATGCAGATGACAACAGCCTATTGTTCATGGAGACGTCGGCCAAGACGGCGATGAATGTGAACGACCTCTTCTTGGCCATCGGTAAGGCTCCGCGGAGCGGCTGGCGCGTGGGGGGCGCAGCGTGGCGGTGCGGGGCCGTCTGCGGGGGGCGCAGGTCTTCTGCAGCCGCCAGCCAAGAGCTCTTTGGGCAGCTGGTGAGCTGAGGGGAGCTCGTTTCCGTCCTGCCCTCCTGTGAAGAGGGCTCCTCGCAGCCAAACAGCCACCGTGCTTGGTGCGGAGCAGGCACTGGGATGCTGCTAACGGGACTCAGCACCGAGGTGTGGAACTGATGCTCGGTTAATGCAAGAGCAGCTCAAAAAGAAGCTGCTCTTGGTTGCTGGGAGAGCACCTGGCAAGAGCATGGGCCTTGCTGGTGTGGTCAGGGTGACATCGGGGACATCAGTGTGAGCCAGCCTGGTCTGCCCGCAGCTCTCGCACCCTGTCTTGGAAGCAGGGATCTTGGCAGGTCCCTCTGCCCGCCCTGAAGCCCCAGTGCGGCTCTGCAGCACGATTGGGCCCGGAGGCAGGGAAGCGTCCTGCAGCCAGACTAGCTCTTGCGGCACCTTGGGGCCGCCGCGGTGGCCGGGCGTCAGGGGCTGCCAGCGTGGGAGGCTGGTGCTATTTCGTGCCGCCTCCGGGGCTGGTGCGAGGCCCCGGGCTCGGCGCCCGCGTCGCGGCTGAGGGAGCGTGTTCCCGCTGCGCCGAGCGGCTCTTAACTTCACCGCTGCTCTGTCCACCTGGGTCTCGCCCGTCTTCCCCCTCCAGCTAAGAAGCTGCCAAAGAGCGAGCCCCAGAGCACGAGCGGAGCGGCAGGGAGGAACAGAGGCGTGGACCTTCACGAGCAAACCCAGCAGAACAAGAGCCAGTGTTGTAGCAACTAAAGGGTGGCGTTAGCCAGATGCCAGCGTGAGAGGAAGAGCTAAGATATAACCTCCATTCCCCCCGTCCACCACACCTCACCTCCATAACGGCACACTGAGAAACCCGTCTGAACCAAAACCCTCCCGAGAGCTCCGTCTAACTGCACTTTTTAATGCTTCAAAACCACCACCAGACACCTGTTACCACCATCCTGATGACAGTGGAACTAGATCAGCCGGGGACTTAACTTCCAAAAACAAACTCTTCTTCACTTTGTATTATAGGTGCAAATAGCTACCTAATTCTGATTTCTCCCTCGATCTTTCTCCCTGTCCCACCTCCCTTTTTGCTTTGGTAAATCTGTGTTCTCGGTCTTGTAACGTCTCTCCTTCTATCCTCCCCTTAGAGCTGGGGCGAGGAGAGACTCAAGGAGGTGGCAACATCATCCTTAGAGGTTCGCTTTGTGACAAACAAGTTGGAACCAGAGACTTCCAGAAAACGTGGGGTTTTTCCGAGGGGGTCTGTCATGGATTTATTTTTATTTTTTTTTCTCCTGTTCCTTTTGTTTGGCTGTTCAGGGGGGAAAAGCTGCAGTGTCCTTAATTTCTTCCTAGGTGGCCTTTTTTTGCCGAAGGATCGGAAGTGCCTGGGAATTTTTTATGGGGGGAGGGGGGGAAGCAGGGAGACTACTGTAACCAGAAAGTCTGACCCTGAGCACTGATCGCTACGAAGCTAACACAGATAACTCGTCAGCACTGCTACACCTTTGTGAATAGAGTCGCTGCATGTTATTGCTACGAACGCGACATGAGCAATATCCCTCCAGTGATCCCGCTGCGGCCGTGCCCTGCCGGCCCCTCCGCCGCGCTGCCCGCAGCCGCCCCGCTCGCAGTAACGAACCCGTCGGTCTCTTCTCTTGCTCTTTGGTTTGTCTCTTCCCTCCTCCAGACTAGCAGCAGCTGCATGAACTGTCTCTGGTTTGCACTTTAGTCATGGAAATGTCCAGTTAAGATGCACCTTGTTTTGTTTTTGGTTTTTTTTCTCTTGGTCCTGCTCAGTCTGAGCTCTCCGGAGGCTTGGGAGCAGTGGAGGGAGAAGGAGTCGTAGTGCTGATTTTTCTGCTTTCCCTAAGGAGCTTTCTTGGCTAGAGAAGTGGTCGTGGCGCCTCCGTACGTCGGGCTGGGTAGAGGAGAGCTGGATGTGACCAGGTGGCGTCCGTCAGTTCCATGGAGAGAAGGAAAGGGTCGCACCGGAGACTGCTGCTCTCCCCACGGAGCGGCTGGTCGCGGGCGCTGGGATAAGTGGCAAAAGGCCTCCCGTTTCCCGAGCTCCCGCCGTGGGGCGTCTCGGCGGGCCGCCGTGGTGCAGGCGCGCGAGCGTCCGCGGGTCTGCGTCGGAGCAGGGCTGCGCGGCCGCAAGACTAATTGCGACCGCAAGGCTAATTGCACGTAATTCTCTAATCTAACGCGCTGCGCGTGCCGGGGCGCCCCGGGCCGACCGCGCTTCCAGCAGCGGCGGGTCTGTAGAGGGCAGCACAGTCTGGCTCTTGGGTCCCTTCTCCGCGCCCCGCGCTCGGGGCCGGATCCTGCGGCTCTCCCTGATCCGGCCGCTCCCCAGCTGGGCCGCGGGGGTCGGGGTTAGACCTGGGCACCCCCAGGAGGGGGGACCTGCTGCAGGGCTGCAGCTGCCGGGCTCTGGGGTCCCCGGGGCCGCGGGGGCAGCGCGGATCCGAGCAGGTCGCCCCGGGGGAGCCGCTCGCTGCACAAACGCCCACGGGGCACGGTCGCCCGTGGCACCGCTTGGGCCCTTCTCGCTGTTTTTGTGTGCACGAAGCTCCCCGGAGCGGGGAGGGGGCTCGTAGGCAGACCCCACCCTGCCCCRGTCCGAGAGAGTCGGTGGGGCCGGGCAGCTTCCCCGGCCGAGGATTTAGACCCCCGCGCGTCCCCCCGTGGAAGGGGGAGCCCAAAAGGGAAGGTCTCGCTTTGCTCTTGTGGCTCCGGGTTGAGGAGGCGCCTCCGGACCGCGCGGCCGGTGCCCAGAGGCTGGAGCCGCCGGGCTGAGCCGTCGCAAAGCCTCCCGGCAGCACGGGCTGGGCGTCGCGTGGGCCACGGCCGTGTGGTTGCTCCTATCGAAAGGGGACGAGCGGGTGGGAGAGCGGCCGTTGCCTTGTGCCGGCTCTCGTGGGCTCGGTCCCGCGGAGCTGCGGTGCCCCGGAGCCCCCAACCTGTGCGAGGCTCCAGCCCCCGTGTGACCTCTGCGTGCGGCCCCTCCTCTTACGTGGAGTTTTCTGGCTAAAACCCTGGACCAAATGGGGACACTGCAGCTTTTTAAAGTCTTCTCTTTTTTTTTCTTTTATTTTCCTCTGCTTAATCTCTGATCTCTTTTTTTTTTTTCTTTGAGGAAAGCTCCTACATTGCATTTAAATAACAATCATGGTAACAGAATTCAACTGCTGATTTACCAATGTATTTAATGTAAGTATATATAAAAACAAAAAAACAAAAAAAAAACAAAAAAAAGGAAGAAAAATCAGTGTATTCAGTGGAAGTGGCTGTGTTTATTTTTGATTCGGCGCTGGGAGGGGAAGCGCCTGCCCCGGCAGCCGCCTTGGCGCTGGGGGCCCTGGCTTAGCCGTGGCCGAGTGGCTCAGGGCGTCGCGGCGGTGGAGCCCTAGGCTCCTTCCCACGGGTGTCGAGGGCTGTTCCTGGGGGGGGGGGGAGCTGCCTTGCACCCCGGCACCCGCCACCCCGGCCCCACATCTCCCTGGGGGCTGCGGGTGCAGCGGCCGCGCGTGCGGCGCCGCTCTTACCCTTGCACCCTGCCGCCTTATCGGCACACAAGCGCCTGGGGGCAGGTGCTGGGCGCCGGGCCAGGCCCTGCTACCTCTGCCCCTTTGCAAAACAACTCGTGGGCCTTTAACCCTCGGCTCCTGCCCGGCCTTCCCCACCGCAGCCCCCTGCCCCAGCGGCTCCCCGAGGGTCCCCGGCCCTGCACGGGGTCCCCAGGTGTTGTCGCAGGGTGCCGTGGCGCGGGYGCGGGGCCCAGGAGAGGCTTGGCACCTTCCCCTGGCACAGAAATCCGTTCCTGGCTGCGCCCCGATAACGCTTATCGGTGGCACCCAGGTGGCAGGTGGCGTTTGGGTGGTTCCCCGGGGTGGCCGCGGGTCACAGAGGCTCCTGCTGCTCCATGGGGCTGTGGCGGGCAGGGTGTAAAGGGGGGGGGGGTAAAACCCTGCAGAGCCACCCTGGAGCAGGGGGCTGGGGGTGGCTGTGTCCCCCCCACCGGGGGGTACTGTGCAAAGGGGCTGCTGCTGCTGCTTGGTCCCTGGTGCAGTTTGGGGAGGGTGGCGGGGGGTCTGGGTGGCTGCACCCCCCTGGGGTGGGGCATGTTGCTTTGGGGCTGGTAGGACCAGTGAGATGGGGCGTATGGGGCTGGCAGTACTGGGTGCACTGGGTTGGTGTGGGGTTGGGGGTGCCGGGTGCATTGGGGTGACGTGGGGCTGGGGGTTGGTGGGCCCGGCAGTACCGGGTGCACGGTGTGTTGTAGGGCCGGGCTGTGGGTCCATCTCAGGTYGGTGGGACGGGCCATGTGGGGCAGCTGGAGGCCGGCTGGACCCTGGGTTGTGCCCCCCCCCCCGCAGCCCTACAACCTCCTGCCTCATCGCCCCGCTGGCGGGCGGCACCTTGCCCCGGCCCCGCAGTCCCGGCCGTGGGGCGGTCGGCGGGGCCCACCGCTTCCCTGGCGGCCGCTGCCCCTTTAAATCCCGGCCCTCCGCGCGCCCCCCGCCGCGGCGAGGAGGGCGTGGCCGGCGGGCTCGCTCCCCTGACGTGCCCCGCGGAGGCCACGCCCCTCGCCCCCTCTCTTAAAGGGGCAGGGCCGCGCAGGAGGTCGCGCCTCAGCAGCCGCAACGCAGGTGCGCGACGGGGCGGACAGAGACCGCGGGCGGGACCGGGGATGGGGTGGGATGGGATGAGGGGGCCAGACCGGGACGGCGGGACCGGGGCCGGTCCGCACCCCCAGGCAGGGCCCCGGTGCCCGTCGCCCCCCGGCGCCGTCGGGGCTCGCCGGTGCCGGTGCCCGTCTGAGCCGCCCTCTGCCGCGCAGGTGCCGCCGCGATGCTGCTGCTC
>NW_020447505.1:55634-57922 GCF_003343035.1 Apteryx rowi | reverse complement strand
AGGCCGCCCAGGCACCCCCCGCCCCCCGCTACCCCCTGTACACGCGGGAGGAGGTGGGGCGGCACCGCTCGCCCGCGGACCGCATCTGGGTGACCCACGGCACCGAGGTCTTCGACGTCACCGACTTCGTGGAGCTGCACCCGGGGGGCCCCGACAAGATCCTGCTGGCGGCCGGCGGGGCGCTGGAGCCCTTCTGGGCCCTCTACGCCGTCCACCACGAGCCCCACGTCCTGGAGCTGCTGCGCGAGTACAAGGTGGGCGAGCTGAGCCCCGAGGAGGCGGYGGCGCCGGCGCCCGCCRCCGCCGACCCCTTCTCCGGGGACCCCCCCCGGCACCCGGGGCTGCGCGTCAACAGCCAGAAGCCGTTCAAYGCGGAGCCGCCGCCAGAGCTGCTGGCCGAGCGCTTCCTGACGCCCAACGAGCTCTTCTTCACCCGCAACCACCTGCCGGTGCCGGCGGTGGACCCCGAGTCCTACCGGCTGCGGGTGGAGGGCCCGGGGGGCCGGGAGCTCTGCCTGTCGCTGGAGGAGCTGCGCACCCGCTTCCCCAAGCACGAGGTGACGGCCACGCTGCAGTGCGCCGGCAACCGGCGGGCCGAGATGAGCCGCGTCCGCCCCGTCAAGGGGCTGGAGTGGGACATCGGGGCCATCAGCACGGCGCGCTGGGGCGGCGCGCGGCTCCGCGACGTGCTGCTGCACGCCGGCTTCAGCGAGGAGCGGGAGGGCGAGTGGCACGTGTGCTTCGAGGGGCTGGACACGGACGTCGGCGGGGCCCCCTACGGCGCCTCCATCCCCTACGGCAAAGCCGTCAGCGCCGCCGGCGACGTGCTGCTGGCCTATGAGATGAACGGGGCCGAGCTGCCCCGCGACCACGGCTTCCCGCTGCGCGCCGTGGTGCCCGGCGTGGTGGGTGCCCGCAACGTCAAGTGGCTGCGGCGGGTGGCCGTGAGCCCGGCCGAGAGCCCCAGCCACTGGCAGCGCAACGACTACAAGGGCTTCGCCCCCTGCGTCGACTGGGACACAGTGGACTACTCGGCGGCGCCCGCCATCCAGGAGCTGCCGGTGCAGTCGGCCATCACTCACCCGCGCCCCGGGGCCGTGGTGCCGCCGGGGGAGCTGACGGTGAAGGGCTACGCCTGGAGCGGGGGCGGCCACGGCGTGGTGCGGGTGGACGTCTCGCTGGACGGCGGGCAGACCTGGCAGGTGGCCCGGCTGGCGGGCGAGCGGCAGGCGCTGGGCCGGGCCTGGGCTTGGACGCTGTGGGAGCTGCAGGCGCCGGTGGCGGCGGCGGCGGCGGGCGGCGAGGAGCTGGAGATCGTCTGCAAGGCGGTAGACAGCAGCTACAACGTGCAGCCCGACACCGTGGCGCCCATCTGGAACCTGCGCGGGGTGCTGAGCAACGCCTGGCACCGCGTCCGCGTCTCCGTGCGCCCCTGAGGCCGGCGGCCCTGCCTCCTCCCGCCTCCCTGCCTCCTCCCTGCCCACCCGGCGCGAGCCCGGCGGCCGCGGCGGCTCGAAGTTCGCCCTTTTACAGCCCGCGAACGTGTGAAAGTGGCTCCATAAAGATTGCGCAGGTTTATGGACTCGGCCGTTTCCTGGGGCTGCGCCACCGTAGTGGGACAGGGACGGGGTCGGGGCGGGACACGGCGGCGGCTCCCCAGCCCTGTGGGGACCCCCCCCCCCGCGCGCCCCCCAAGTCCCTACAGACTGGCTGCCCCTCGGGGACCACCCCTGCTGCTATGGGACCCTATGGGATCCCCTGTGCCCCTGCTGACCATGGGAACCCCCCCCACACACCCCACCTGCACAGCCCCTCCTCACCCTATGGACTCCCTAACCCTATAGCCCCCTTCCCCCTGCCCTTTGGGGACCCCCCTGCCCTTTTGGGACCCCTCTGCCTATATGGATCAATGGCCCTGTGCACCTTCCCGACCCGACAGCCCCTCTGCCCCTATGGGAACCCCCGCCTGTATGGACCCACGGACATATGGACCTTCTGWCCCTATAGACTCTGCCCCTACGGCCCCTCTGGGACCCCTTGCCTACATAGATCCCCTTTCCCTATGGGGTCTCCTGCCCCTATGGGCACTTCTTCCCCTGACCGCATGGGACCCCTGGCCCTATGGGACCCTCCTGTCCATCCTCTGGCCTGACCCTATGGACCCCTCCACCCTTACAGACCCCCTATGGGCCCCCCCGCCCATAGGGGTTCCCCCACTCTCCAGACCCTACGGGGCYGCCTTGCTCCTAGGGGTCTCCCTGACCCTACAGCCCCCATGGGACACCCCT
>NW_020447505.1:22520-54055 GCF_003343035.1 Apteryx rowi | reverse complement strand
GGGGGGGGTCACAGTTTTGGATGGGGTCTGTGTCGCAGGCGTGGGAGCAGACGGCGTTTTGGGGAGCAGTGGGACCCCCTGGGGGCAGCGCGGGGTGGGGGCTGCTGTGGCAGCGGGTGTCAGGGTCCGTGCTGGAGGGGGGGGGGGTCTCCCTGCGGAGCCGCCCCCCCACCCCCGGCATCGCTCTGCAGCCCTTTCCCCGGGCCGGCTGTGGGGCTGGAGCCGCTCCTGGCCCTAGATGGGGACGTGCCCGGAGCYGGGGAGGGGGCTGCAGCCTTGGACCAGGCAGCTCCGGAGGATCTGGGAGCGGGAGGCGCCTTGCCGCCTCCTCTGGAAAGCGGAGCTATCCAAAATAGAGCCCACCCCGGAGGTTTGGCGGTTACCCTGGGAGAGGGGGCTCGGGAGATGCCACCTCCAGTTCTCGAGCAGTGCAGTTGTTTGAAATGACATTTCTTGGAAACAATAGGTTTCACCTGAATGACAGTGTTTGCAGGCTGATGTGGCCTCGGGTACAGGGAGGAGCGTTGGCAGCCGGCTTATTTTGGAGCTTTAGAAACATCACTGAAGTTCCTTTTTTTTTTTAAATATATATTTATTCTGTTATATCTGGTTCTTTGGAGGGATGTAGCTAGCTGTCCGTGTTTTGGAGTTCTTTCTACTTGCTTTCTTCCTCTTTCTGCATCTGTTTTCTGGACTGTCGGATTGTACGAGAGAGATGTTTTAGAACATATTTCATTTGGGTTTGTGGAGTAAGCCTTTTCTGAGAACTGCATAGGCAAACGTGTGGCACATTGTCTTACTTTAGGGTGACGTGATCGTGAAATGCAATACCCCGTTGTAATGCACCTGCGTGAGCTGGTGGCTTTGAGGTTAAGGCTGCTGTAGGCACCTCTTTGCAGAGGGTAGTTTAGCTGTTGGCTTCCGAATGGAGTTTTCCTGACTGGTCCGTAAATATTGAGCCTGGTCTCTTCAGATGGCTGGTTTACAGGGATACTTGAACGTAAGGTTCGTCCTCATCCTTCATTTGACCCAAATGGTATTTGCTGAGTACTTACCTCTGTCCCCCATTACCAATTCTGCAGGAATATATTTGTCCTGAAAACCTTCTCCCAGCCTCTGCGGAGGAAGTACCATTATCCTCCCTGTGCAGCAGGGAGCCGAGGCGCAGGGAATACGTTATCCCACTAGCTCGTGCAGAGCCTTTGGGGTGGAGCAGGAGATCAGGCACAAGTTTCCCAAAGTTTGGAGATAGTGTCCTAGATGCTGTACGACTTCGTTTTTGTTTAATGCCTCCTAAGAAGAGGTGTGGTACAGATTTTCAACTCGTTTTGCCTGTAGAAACTAAGAACTCGCCTGTCATCTGTTGAGTGGCACCTCAGTGCTAACATGTGGGGGTTTTTGTCTGGTACTGGTGGAGTTTCGGATCCAGACAGGTTTTTAAGCACTTCAGGCAGGGAGTGCTGACTTGTGAAGACACCAGAAAACTCTGCAACTGCGTCACCCTCTGGGACAAGGAGCTGATTAGGCAGCGTGTGTTCGTTTCCACTGCAGTTGGATCTGGGGCCTCCTGCAGTCCCAAGAAAGGGCTTTATGCAGATGCTYTGCGAATGCACCTGCTGCCCCAGCGGTGCTTGAGAAGAGGGATCCAGCGATCCGAGCGTGGCAGGAGAGATCATATGAAGGGGCAGCAGTAGCCCTGTGGAGAGAAGCTCTTGGACCAAAAGCTGCTGTTGGCAGCTCCGCTGTAAACTTGTTCTCTGCCTACTTCGTGGTTGCTCCTTGCTGAGTCTCGGCCCTTGGGAAGGGATGCGTTCTTGCTTGGCTTAAAAATCATCGTGTGCCGGTCCTGCGCTGTAAAAACAGCGAGACTTGCTTGTGTGCCGCGGGCCTGGCTCTGCCACAGAGCGTGTTCTTGGGCCTCTGAGCGTGCCTTGGTTTCCCCAGCCGTACGGCAAGGCTGCACTTGCCGCTTGAGAGAGCCGAGGGGTGGAGGAGGAGTGAGCGGCCAAGGAAACCTACGGCTTTAACCGTGAGGTGTGTAAAACGCTTCAGGCAAGCACCATCCCTGCGTTCTGCTCGGCATCCACTGGTGGCAAAGGCAGGTTTGTCCAGGACTAGCTTGGAGATACGTTTTTGCTGCATGTTAAGGTCCTGGTAGAGATAAAATAGCTCGTGACACCGTGTGTTAACGGGCCGAGGAAGGCTGATGTCCCCTGCGACCTGCTWACCCGCACCACCAGCGTCACGGCCGCTCCGGTCGTACGCTCTGCCTGTTTGCCGGCACCGGGGATCACTCGCCCATGCTCCTTCTCCCGGCAGACAACGCCGCAGTCGTTCCCGCTCGGCGGGGATGCGGCCAGGCTGGGGGCTGTCAGCAGGAAAGGGTGAGGATTGTCCCCCCGGCGCTCAGCACCGCTGGTGCCCATGGCCACAGACCCGGCAGAGATGGGATAACGATTTTTGGCCTCATCTTGGCTTTCGCTTCCAAGGACTCAGGGAAACCTGAGAGGCCTCAATCAGCCAGCGTGAAAGGCCGAGCTTTGGAGACCTTGCAAAGGTGTCACTGTTCAGAGGAGATGGGAAAAGGGGAATTATGCAGACTGCTAGGCCCAAAAGCACGAATTYCTCCGAGGGGCACTGGTCTGGCCGGCGCAGGCTGTTTACACAGCAGCAGCCTGTGTTCTGGGAAGAGAATTACGGGAACCACAGACACAGACGTGGTCTCGGAGCCCGAGGGACGGAGCTGGGGTTGTCCAAGGTCACCGGAGGGGAAGGAGGCAGAAAACGCAGGACGAGCAAAAGGAGGGAGCGTGCATCCAGGGGAGGATTAATTTTTTTTCTGTTCTCAGTGGATCAGTTCCACTTAGCGCGTGTGTGTGTCATTAGTGAAGTTGGGCCACAGAACCGTAGTGTTCACAAGTGCAGCCTGGCTTCTATTTTTAAAGGTCAGTGTCTCTTTCGTATTGTTGGGAGGAATGTATCTGTCTGTGAGTCTGTCTAGGTAAATGCTGAAGAAGTGACTTCTTTTTCCTCCTTTCATTGCCAGGGGAGTCTCATGAAATGCAGCACGTCTTTTCATCTATTGTAGGTTCAGCTTAGTTGCTCGTGGTAATTATTTATTCGTATTGTGGTGATGCCTAGAGGGCACAACATGGATTTAGATGCTGAACAAAGACGTGGTAGAAGATGGCCCTCGGTGTGCTTTGAATAAAAACTTTGTTGAAGTCGCTGAATCTCAGGCGCCTGTTTAAGATTAGCAATTTTACATTACGCTATTTTATAGGGCTTTTTCCATCAATAGGCTTTGAAATAAAATGGTATCAATGAATGGGCGAGCGTCATGTTCATGTTAGCTTTAGGAGAAGCTCCGTTTGGGGAGGAACTTTTCCTGTGCTGTGAACATTAACAAAAACTAGCATCTCTGCTTCGGTGAGAGACAGAGCTGTGTGTTCTACGTGCAAATTGCTGGACTCATTTTGATCACCGATTCAAGGCTTGCATTTGGATCTCCAAAGGGGTTCGTCTCTCTCTTCCCCTGTTTTATCACACACTGGTTTTATTTATAAAAAGGACAGAGATTGCATCTGCCTTTGGTCAGTTCTCGGGTTAAGGCACCTCAAACGTGGGAGCTGGCTAAGAGATGGACTGGCAGCGTCTCGGCAGATGAAGTGTGGGGTTGCTTGCGGGGGGGGACCGAACTTGTCTTTATGGTTTATGATGCTGCTGAGAGGCAGAAGATTAGCTTTGCTGTTGTGATAAACCTCCAGCATGAGTGCTTTACAAGTGGAACATAGGAAGTTTTTCTTCCCACCCCTAAAGCAATAAATATTTTTGTTTACTCTGTCCCACCAATGTTACATGGCATTGCTTCATTCAAATGTAACCTTTATTATAAATGTCCAAGAAAATTAAGGGTCTCTTCCCAATTCAGCAGTGAGTAGCTGTCAGCTGCTGTCCTTCCAGATGGAGGATTGTATTAAATTATTTTTTTTTAGCAATGACACTTCATCTTATTTAATAATGTATTTCAAAATATGGAAACAATGGGAACTATTTTATAATGGATAAAACATGTCACGATGCCTTAATTTTCACTTTTGAAAGGCGAGTCCCTTTACTTCTGACTCTGAATTGCTTCGAATGCGGTCTTCCCCGGCGTAGCGAGGCTCTGCCCTACCAGCTAGCGGTGCCAGGGCCACAGAACATCAGCACGCGCATGGTGCTCTGCAAGCCACTTCCTTGGCACTGAAATCGGTGACGCTTGCAAGGTGCGGGGTTTTCAACAAAAGAAAGCCGTTGCCCTGAGCTTGGTTTTGAAGCGTTTCCAATGACACAAACCTTTTTTTTTTTTTTGAGCAGCTGGTTCGTTTAGCTGACTTCTATTTGCAGCAAAGGTGGAAAAAAAGTCCTCATGTTGGAAAATAAAGTGCAGCTAATGGAAACAATGGTTTGGGAAAGAGAAACTGCAGGGACCTTTACAGCGCTTACTAATTCTTGCCCTGACAGGAGGCTCTAAGATGTTCGCTGCGACCGTGTCTCCGCCGCACATCTTTCTTGCGGGCGGTTTGCTTCTGGGGACGTCCGTGTAGTGGCGCCCGGTTCCCGTGGAGCCCGGAGCCGAGGTGTCCTTCAGCAGGGAACCGGGAGCCCGACCTGGGTCTCGGAAAGGCCGGCCGCAGCCCGATCCGACGGGAGCGGGAGCACGGCTCGCGTGGGAGTGTGCCGCCTGGCGCGGGAGCGGTGCGACCTCGGCGCTGGGTGCCCTCGCGGCAGTAAGTCCAAGGCCGTCGGCCTCGGCGCGGCGCTCTTCTCTTAAGTCGGGGCGTCTCGCTAGTGTCGCAGCTTCTGTCTCCCTGCTGCGAGCAGGGGTGGCCGAGCCGGTGGCTTTAAGCCGACAGGCACCTGCGCTCTGTTGGGGCTCCTGCCGTGGATGTTAAGGAGGAAATAAGAACGGCGGGAATCGAAAGGAAAAGCCGCTTGCGCGGTAGGCACGGCTCAGAAGCGTGCGCTGCCTTCAGTCCCGCAGCGTCAGCTTGTTTCCACAAGGCACAGCACAAGCGCTGAAATCTCCCCGCGAGCTTCTCAATCCGGATAAGACTCGGTCTCCTTGGAAGAAAGGTTCCAGTGAGTCTGTGCTAGCACACCTGGTGCTGCGAGTGCCTGGCTGTCCTTGCGTCCCTCGCTGGGGGATCCGCGTGGACCTCGCAAGCTGGCACCACGCATTTACTGCCGAGGCAGAGCAGACGCTGCCGCCTTTGCAGCTAGTTACTGTGCCTGGCGGAGTTGCGGAGCAGGACACGTTCCTCTCCTCTCGCTGTTTGTTGCGCTGGTGTTGTCTGTTAACTGTTTTTGTGGTGTGAAGGCTGAAGAATGCTCATTTTTACAGTTCCCCAAGGATCCTCCTGTGCGCCACGGCTCGGAGGGTCTAATCCGATCAGGGAATTGTGGTGTCCGCAAACAGGGTGTTTCTGGAGAAACGGTCCATGCTGTGCAAGTCTGCTCCGGCTCCAGGTGCTGGGCAAGCCGGGGAATGGGGACACGCTACAGGGTTTTGATATTTGTGGCTGATCGCTATGCAAGCCTGGTGCGAGCTGCGTATTTACCCTCTTCAGGGGTTAATATTGTAATCTTAAAAATAATCTGGCAGCCATCTCGGTGTAATTGGGTTGGAATGTCATGTTCTTTTCCTGCTCTCATGGTATCTGGAGTTGGAGAAGCGTCTTGCTGCTGATGCTGAGTGTGCAAAATCATTGCACAAGACTTGAGGTATAACTAGAAGCCACGGGGAGAAATTAAGAGGGGAAGAGACTAGGCTGGTTTMCTTAATGACCACAGGACCAATAAGACTTCAAAACGGGCTCCCAAGGCAGCTGATGGAAGCCCTGTTTTGGAAGACACTTAAAAGTAGCCTGCAGGCTGGGGCAGGACAGGCTAGGTGTGATCTAATGAGACTTCTTCCGCCTCTAGAATTCCTCTGTCATCCGAGTAATAAGCACACAAAGCTGCAGCCCTTCTCTCCGTTCGGTGAGGCGTTCCAGGCCTTGCTTTCTGCAGAAGCCTCTCTTGTTATTAGTGCAAAGGACATTCACAAATTGCATCATGCTGAGATGGAGGGTTTTTTTTTTTTTTTTAATTGGGCTAGTTCTGAGGAATTTTTTTCCTTGAGTGTTGTCACTTGGGGAAAAGTCCTTATTTCAGAAGGGAGGAGAGCGTCGAGCAGTTCTGAAGGCACACCACTCTAATTTTAGCGCACTTCTGTTTCTAATTCCCAAGTTGATGATYGCACCTGAAAGCTGGGAAGAAAGTCCACGGATTCAGACCTGGTCTCCATCACCTTTGCAGGTGTACAGATTTGTCACGGGTCGGAATCCCCAGCGAGCTGTGTGATCTGCATCCCCTTCCGAAGGGAGGACGAACTCCRTGCGTTTGGCTTGGGCCCTGCCATCCGAGGAGGGTCCAGGCTCCGGAGGATGAGCGACCCCGGTCGCGGTTTGCTTTACGGTTGGGGGTCTCGGTGCTCCCGGCTCCTGTGGCGCCTCCGTCCCGAAGCGCTACCGGTTTGCAGAGGGAGTTGGGGAGGAGGTCGCTCCTCCAGGCGCRGATGCGGAGAGGGTGTGAAGCGGTGCCGAGGGCGAGCTCGGAGGTGGGAGTGTCACGTTCCCAGCGCACGGGCGCAGGCAGGAGCTGCATCCTTTGGAGCCGCCTGTCTCTCCTGGGGCCGTTTCGCCCCGGCTGCGTTGCAGAGTTTGAGGTGGAGGGTTCTGGCAGTCCAACCGTCCGGCCTTTTTGTGGTGCTTTTGAAAATTAAAAGGATTCTTGGAACATGCAACCGTTTGCTAGCCAAAGGCTGATTATGGGCCACCGTTACTATATAGCTATAGGTTCACATGAGCTAGGTGCTCTATTTACCAAATGCAGATACTTTTTCTAGATTGCGGTTCCTGGTTGTGGAGGCCTTACGCTCTGCTAGAATTAAAGGTGATAACTGCTGACACATGGCTCAGGGCTCCTGAAACGCTCCCAATATTCTTCTCTGGGTCCCGTTAAAATACGAAGGAGCGGGGAATCAATCCCTGTTATTGCACATCATCCCATTAACGTTAATGAGACTGCTTGCGTGAGTAGGAAGGAGGAGTTGCAGAACGGGCTCCTTAATTCAGTTGCGTTTGGCTGATCATTAGCTGCTTACTTTGAGGGAAATCAACTTCTCAGGCTAAATCTTTGCTGCCTGTTACCTGTGGTTTAAAGAAGACACCGGGGTCCTTGTCGTTCTTAGCATCACCCAAGAGCCCGAGGGTTGAACGGGTCCCTTGGACCGCGCGGGAGCCTTCAAAGCACGCTGCTTGCTGCCCCCAGGAGGGATTTGGGGAGGGGGGATGCCGGGAAGCTCTGCCCACCACGTGCGCGAATGCTGCGTCTGTCGGAGGAGCGCTGGGTCTCAGGCAGTAACGGCTGCGCTGGCGGGTGCGAGGAGGTGTCGGTTCAGAGCGGTGCCAAAAGCGCCTGGTACCGAACTGAGCAACTGCTTGGCTTAAAATGACCTGAGACTAAATATTTACCTTGTTCCTGCAAAAATATCCTCTTCAGAGCACAGAGACAGTCATCTTTAGGACAGTCTCTTGGCACTTTGTCWTTTTTTTTAAAATCTAGTATTTTCAAGGGCTTCTGCAGAGTAGAGGAGAGAGGGCTTTCTAAATAAAATTGATTTTCATTAATGCKTTGCATGCCCTTTGTGCAAAGCAGGCGGATCTCCAAGCGCGTGTGCGTAGCTCGGAAAAGCAAAATTACGGGTTCAACAAAAATAAAACTGCAGGATGCATTTTAAACCACAGTTACTGTGTAACCCAGCGCTTGAAAGAGAGATTTCAACCTAAATTATTTTCGTTTCGTAAAGTTAATGGCCACTGTGGGATAGGAAGGAGAATTCTGAAGTGCTCAGCTTTTCCTCTGCTGTGCAGGCTGAAGAACCGGATAACGGCAAATCCGCGACAGCGCCTTCCCAGCAGCAGTGTCCCGGGAAGTCATCCTTAGTCTTCGCGATATAGGTAGCAGGGAGGGGGATCGTGTGGGTGTGCGCGGAACTAGCCTGCGCGCTTCGTTATTTTGTGCCGCTCTTATAACTAATTTAAATTTCACGCAGTCTCCGCGAAGGCTTTAGGCGCCTGTTTCTTGGGAGCGAAGCACCTCTTTGCTCGTGAACGTGGAGCGAGTTGGTGAGTCCGCGTCCCGCCACCGACGGGGAGGTTAGAGGAGGCGTCGCTGCGCCGGCTCCGGTGGCTCTGCCGCGGCTGCTGCAGCACCGTGCGATGGAGAGGGGTCCTTGCCCTGCCGGGCAGCGAACCCTGAGGGCTGGCAAAACGCCCCGGCGGGGCTGGACCGGGTTTAAACTGATGCCCAGYGAGGAAAAGACGCTGCCTTCTCAAAACCAGCAAGTCCCCCATGTCAGGTTTTTAGTTAAGTGGAGCATAGTGAGAGCRTTTTTTCTTAATTAACATAAAGCAAGTAGTCAGATCTGATGGGTTAATAAGCCCAGACTAATATGCCTTGTCCGCATCTGTATTTATCTCGAGCAGTACATTGCCAGGAGCAATACTTGTACAACTTATTTCAGTTCATTCAAGAAGCAGTTATTGCTAAAAATCTGCTTTTAAAAGGGATGCCATCAGAAGAGAATGACTGATTTCTTTCAGCTCGAAAAAGGTACCAAAGTCCCCTTAAAAAGTCCCATTTCTTTTTCAATCCGCTTCAGTGTATTGGCCGTTTAAGAAAAGGAGAGAAAATTTAATATCATTACTTCTTTTTGTGTGTGCTCACACTTTGCAAATCGCATTTATTTTCCTTTCAAGGAGACGATTCATCTCCACAAATTATCGCTTTTTTAATTGTTCTCTGCAGCAAACGCTCCGTTTCYGAACGTATCAACTGCCAATTATGGTGTGAATTCTAAACAGCAAAACGCGTGTTTTTAGAACTGTACTCATTTTGTTTTTTAAACAGCAAATGTAATTGACAAATAAAAAGCCATTTGAATGTATAAAATGTTCATTATCTCTGCAGGGTGCCAAGCAGCAAAACATAAGGCAGATTTCCCTTTTATTTTGGTGTGGTCTTTGGAATGGCTGTTGTGAGATTGCTCAGCAGAGCGTTATGTGTTAGCATTCAGTCTCATTGCCCAAAAACCCGATTCTTTTCWTTGATAAAATGAAGCTAAACATTTTAGCTGAACGGTTTCCGCGTGTGAGAATTCATCCCCGCGCTGCCGTGCCGGGGCTGCGAGCGCCGGTTCCCGGCAGCGGCTCGGCGCTGAGACGGGGCGCGAGGGCAGAGGCAGCCGGGGGAAACGCGCTGCCGCCGCTCGCGCACCTCGCTCTCAGGGGTCTCGTGGCCCTTGGTCTTTCCGGAGCAGTGAAGTTTCGGTTGGGTTTTGCCGTGTTGGATATGCAGGAGAATTGACAGCTGCTTTTCTCCCGTTTGGCTTTTAAGTACCGAAGCCATTTGACAAGCGGGTTCCCGTGTAAACGTGGCAGAGCTGCGATGGTGGCGGGCTGCGCCGGGGCAGGGTGAAACGCTCCGTGTTTGCTGTGGCACTAGTCTGCAGCACTGAACTACCGTAGCCTCGCTGCGGTGACCGCTGCACCACGGTCGCTGCTAGGGTTGGCTTCTGCTCCCCAAGAGGAGCGCCTAGAAAGCATCCCTCTAATGGGAAAGTACAAATTTATCCCACTGGGGTTGACGGTGAAGTCAGTGTTGATGGTTAAACCCAATGCTGCAAAGCAGCTTTCAAGAAACTTGGGGTGAGTAACCTGTCYGCTGCGAGAAGCTGCTCAGCGGTGTTCCTGGAGGAGGAGTGTCCGGGAAGCTTCTCGAGGCTAACTCTGAGCTCTGCTTTCTCTTTCAGCAAAGTACCTTAACGATGGATATAGAAGACTGTAATGGRCGATCTTACATATCTGGTATGTCTGATCTTGATTTTTGTCAGATGTTTTGGGGTGCTGACACTTCAGGGCGCTCAGTATCTTCGTCTGGGTCTAAGCTGCCCTGAGTTAGGCTGCTTAGCCCCAAGGCTGTGCTGCTCTTGCCACTGCAGATTGAGCACTGAAGAACTATATTCAGATCACCTACATGTTTCATTAAGTATCTGAGGAGTGTTAATGCCTGGCATAATAAA
The DNA here is from genome assembly GCF_003343035.1 of Apteryx rowi. Classification (NCBI taxonomy): domain Eukaryota; kingdom Metazoa; phylum Chordata; class Aves; order Apterygiformes; family Apterygidae; genus Apteryx; species Apteryx rowi. The sequence continues at coordinate 43,887 of NW_020447505.1, read as the reverse complement.
CGGGTAATTACGAAAAAAAAAATCCTATCTAGGCTGATSCTTGAAAGTTTGCACTGAAGTTTTTGTGCTTGGCTCTTCATACGCTGATCTGTTCAGTGGCTCTCGGTACGCCAGCTCACCGGCTGTAGGTGAGATTTCAAGCCTTGCTGCAAGCCGAAAGGGAAACGTATTTCCCGTGCTGCCTGCGGTCCCAGCGCTGCGGTGTCTTGGGGGAGGCTGATCGTTCTTTCGGGGCTCCCTGGCTATGCTGATGAAACGGGTACCTTATTCCCCCCTTGGTCCTGTTTGTCTCCACGATGAACGCGCTACGCCGAACTTGCAACTCCAAAAAAGTGTGATATTTAAGACCCCCATAGGTGATCTCAACTATGCACCCTGCCAAGCCCAGCTCTATTGTTTATTAGTGTATGTTAAGATTAAACCCAGGCTGAGTTCCAAATGTAAAACCATGAAACGTCCGCTGGGAGGGGAGGAGGCTGTGTGGGACTGACCTAAATGTCAATGATGGAAGTTGTTGGTTTACCAGACCGCTCGGTAACCAGCAGGGTCATGTAGACGTGAACTGCAGTGTCGTGGGTCGAAACCATTGAACGCCTGTCACTGTCGCTTCCCGTGTGACCACCTCCAGAAGGTCCTCCAGGGCACCGGTGGGATTAATAGACTAGCTGGTTGCCTATAGAAACCTGGCTCGTAGCCTGTATAGGTCATAAGTGAAAGCTCGTTTGGCGGGATTTGTTCTTATCTCTGGGGGACTGGTGTTTGCAGCGTAAAAACACCTCAGTGTGTCAATCTTTGCTCAGGAAAGGAGCTGGACTAGAGTAAGATGTGATGTAGATGCAGAAGTTATAAAGCCAGACGGGACTCTTGCGATTAGCTAATCTGGCCTCCGGTATGAGAGACGAGGACATCTCTGCGTTCGGACCGTGAACTGGAAGAGCTGCGGGGTGCTGGAGACGAGCTGTTCAGCGGGGATGAAGGTCAGAAGTTGAAGCGCATTAAAAGGGAGAGAGGACCCCGGCTGTCACAACTAGCAGTTGCAGTGGTGAGAACTTGGTGCATTGACAGAGCTGCGCAGGGGACCTTGCGCAATGCCCCTTGGCGTAAATCATGTTGTATCTTGCCCGTTTTGACAACGTTCGTCCTCGGAGTTATTGTGTCCCCCTTCTTTCTATGAAGATTTCCTTTGATCCCCAGAGGATCTGTGCTTGGGTTAGATTTTTGGCTCTTCTCAAAGCGCCGTTCCCACTGTAGTTTGCTGCTTGGGTCTGGGTTGCCAGGATGCCTCCATTAAGAAACAAAATGCTTCCCTGAAGTTGGCTGCTCACATTGYGCCAGGGTGGCCGCTGCCTGCTGAAAGCCGCTGCTTTGTTAGCTTAGTTCGGTTTTCTGCTTAGCAGAACTGCATCCTCCCGGCTCCTGCAGCCGTCCTCAGACGGAGCTCGAACGCGCGCGAGTGCGCTCGGTTCGGAGGTCTGTGTTGCCTTACGAGCTGCAGCTTTGTTTTTCCTTTGGGAATTCTGGGGGCGAGCTTTCCCTTTTCCCCACAATCTCCGCAGCAGGTCTGTGCTTCCCTGCGAGCATGGAAGTGCTGCAGCTCGGAAAGAAGGTCCGAAAAGAGGCGCTAGAAAAAGCCTGTCTCCCTCGGCGTAACCCGAATCCCTCTCCGTGAGCATGTGAGCTTTAAGTGCTGGAAATCCTGGGGTCTGAGTCCTAAGCAGCTCCTGGAGTTTGGAGGAAGTGGGAATGGTTAAAGGATGGGTGAAAGGTGGGGGAGAAGGGAAGAAAAGCATTAGGAAGAGCTGTGCGGGCCCTTCTCTGTCAGGGTGGATTTTTGGCATCCAGACAGCACCATTCACCTGCTACAATTTCATCAAAAACCCTCTTGCTTTCCATCGGTCGAAGTCAAACTCTAAGCTTTATTTTAAACTTTTTTTTTTTTTAAATGAAGTGTGATGGAAGTTTGCCCTCAAAGCGCGGGATAAATCCTGTAATAGCTGCGGGAGAGACTGAGCTGTGTGGGAGCGCGTCAGCACTGCTGATTGCCTGATACTTGGGGAATTAAGCCTCTAGGGCTCCCTCGGCTCGTGGCCTTGCTGCACAGCCTGTCTTTGTGGGTGTGGGGGGGTCAGGGCAGTCATAATTAAGATAATCTACTCGTTAGGGTCAGGGTCAAGACCTGCCAATTAGCTGCTTTGGGTTGCTGAGCTGCTGTGGACCTGAAATGACTAGAGGAAACAAACAGCAGAACTCTTGAAACTCGCTTCTGTGAAATATTTTTAATTAAACGAATTCTTAAAAAAAAAAAAAAATCCACGTTTGTCACATAACAAGGTAACCGAAAGCCCGGAAATTCGTAAAGAACGTGAAATGCTTTGTCTCCTTTGAATTCTTCACTGGAAAATAAGTTAGTTTTGAAACAGCTCTGGTAAAGACACGGTTGTTACCACAAAGGGGGAGGAACAAGGTGGAGGCGGGCAAGACGCAGCTCCACGCTGCGTATCGATTCCTCAGGTGGCATGTCCTCAGATTATTAGTCTTTCTATAGGTACTTAACCCGAAAATGAGCGTTCTGATCATGCAGATAATGACTTCACGGTTCTTTCTTGCTCGGCAAACGCTCTTTCTGGGGCCGCACGAGGAAGATGACAGGTTGCTGCCGTCGCGGCCGGGCTTTTCCCCGAGCTGGCGCAGGCGACGCGGATGCAGGGTTAAATGCTTTCAGTTCCTTGGATAACTGGGCTACAGGCATACGAACYGTCTCTAGCGTGATGTTCGGATTTCCATTTGTTTTTAGAACAAATGAAACGTGACCCAAWATTTCCTGAAATCTGAAGTCTGAAAAGTTATCGGAGAGGGAAATTGCTTAGAGACTGTCGAAACCCAGGCGCTGGTGGCTCCCCAAGGTGGGATAGGGCTTCAGYTCTCACTTTCTTTGGCAGGAAACCTGCCCAGCCCTGCGGAGCTCTGAGCTTCGCGGAGAAGCGTCGGGAGCAATTATCCGGGGGTGCTGGTGTCTTCTCCCCTTCTGCGCAGCGGGAAGGATCCCTGTCCCCTTGCATGGCCAGGACTTCTACGAACGGAGCCGATCGCAGCGTGTCCCCGCCGGCCCTCGGGCGGCAGGACCCCGTGCCGCTCCGCGGGGACTCAACACCCATCCTTCCCGCGAGAGCGGAGGCTCTTGGCCGCGTGAGGAGCAGTCCTCGCTAGCTTGCTTGCGCTTGCTTGGCCCGGTTTGGCGGAGGGCTGGGCGCTGGGAGCCGCGCGGCTGGGTACGTCCCTTGGCGTCTTCCTGGGGTCCTTTGGCGTAGAAGGCTCCGGGGGGTGAGGTTGGCTGACGGGGGAGTTGAGCTGTGCGCTGAAAACGGGATGCTGTGCCATCGCCTGTCTGCTTGAAGGGACCAAGGAAAAACTAATTTTTTTCTCCTTAATGTCCGATTTAGCTTCTCGTTTGGAGGTTTTAACCTTTCTCCGATACATCAGAGATCGGCAGCAGCTAGAAACAGGTTGTAAAACGCTGCACCAGAGTGGTTCGTGTTGTTAAAATCACTTTGATGCTTTGTTAGTGCATCATGATCTTAGGGTCAAGGTTAAACCAGACCTGGGATCAGGAGGATCCTCTGTGTAGGAGAGGAGTTGCTCTCCAAGGTAAGCTCGCCTGGAAATGCTGTACAAGAAATTCCTTGCAATTCCAGCATGAGGCCGTGGTCTCTTGTGACTGCTTCCTGGGGCATGTGGTAGCTGTGGGGTTTGACTGTCTGATATGGCTGAACTTTGGGGTATAAAGTGCTGGGAAGCAGTTTGGGATGTGTGAAGCGGCTCTCTTCTGGATCCTGGATCTGCTCCAGAGCTGCCTGGAAGCATGGAGGACTGGCTGTGGTGGCCTTCCGTCCTCCTCGATGTGCTCTGTGTCTGAACACAGCAGTTAGCTGGGGGAGCCAGCAGTTTTTGCCCYGTTTCTGAAGCTGGTGACCAAGACTTCAGCGTCCCCTTCCCTTATCAGTGCAGGAGGATYGGAGCCCAAACGATCCATCATTGACTGCTTGCAGGAGAGACTGTCACATGGGAGCGTGGGCTGGAATTAGGGGCGATGCTGTTCTTCCTTTGATTATCAGGGTCTCTCTTTCCTGCTGGTATTTTGGCTCCGGCGCCTGGTTCCTGCCGAGCTCTGCCTCGACCCCCTGCCGTCGCGCGGCTCCCGTCCCACGGCCGCCCCCTCCTCTCCCCCGTTAGAGCTGGGCTCGGGCGGGCGCTCGAAGCGGCTCGGCGCTGCCGGCGAGGCGGGAGCCTTGCAGCCTGGCTTCCAGCTCGCCGTGCTGCTTGACTGTAAAATGACGGTCGTTTCTCTCACTTCCAGGAATCTGCTCTTCCTGGAAGGTGAGTGGCTGAGTTCACCCTACCAGTGAAACGCAGACATGCACACACAGCCTGTATTCCTGTGCTGTTTCCAAGGAGTTGGCTGTGATAACACTCCAGGGTATCTTCAGCAAGGTAGAATAATGTAAGTTAAATGGGAGGGGGGGGGAAGGATGCTGAAATAACTCCGTGCCATTTCTGCTTGCTCTTTACACGGGGCGTCGTTGGAAACACGGAGGAGAAGGGGTGTGGGGGGCTGTTTAATGTGTCGGATAGAGAGACCGGCTCTGCATGGTGATTTATAGGTGTGTAAAATCGCTTGTGCTGGGCAGGGAGGAGAGGGAAGGGAAGGACCCGGCCCCGCCAGACGCCCCTGCGAGCACCTGAGGCGAATGCTGGCGAGGCAGGACGCAGCTTGTGCTGTGCGGTACCGAGTCCCTTTGAGAGCTGGCCGTGTCTCTGCCTCCCCCCGAAAAGCGGCTGTTCAGTTTTCAGGCTGCAGGACGCGCATCCACGGGGTTCGCTCCCTCCGGGACCCGTGGTGGTGCGGGCGCTTGGCTCCGCGGGGCTGGTTGAACGTTTTCTTTAACCTCTCCCAGCCGAGAGCTCGTCCCCCTTCGCCGCGGTGCGTGGCTGGTAACGCGCTTAGGCTTCGCGTGACTCAAACTTGCTGGCAGCAGCTTGTCAACCTCGTCTCGGTATGGGGAGAGGAGAGGGAGAAAGGGAAGGATCCTCGAAGTCCCTTCCACTGTGACCCCCGGAGGAAGGAAAATCTCTTAAAAACATCATGGGGACTTGGAAAGGGCGAGGGTGCTGCTGGGATGTCCCGGCTTCGTCTCAGCTGAGCGGTGATTTAGAAAYGCTGCCTCACTTAGGGCATCTACCRTCAATGATTCCCGTGYTCAGCAAGGCTGATTAGCTCCRTGTCCCAGTAGTCGTCAGGCTATGGGATGAACTGGGCTCRCAGAGCATCGAGAGAAGAGTTTCTCCAGACGCAATATTTAGAGATAACRTTACCAGCTGTGCTAGAGGAGTTCATGGAGCTTCTGCACTTTTCATCATGAAACTCTCTGCAGTCCCCGTTCGTGCAGCATCGCGGAGAAGCGGCTGCCACAAGCTGCTGCCCGGCAGCTCTGCGCGCCGGGGGGCCGGTGCGGCTCAYCCAGGGCTTCTCTGCGCTCAGGGCCGTCGGCGGGTCTCGCCAGAACAGAAACCTGGCGGCCGCTGTTGGTCCCGGGAGGGCGAGGAAACGAGCCTAGCCTGCTGCGCAGACAAGTTGGGCTCGCGATGRTCTGGTCTTACCCTTGGATAGGCATCTGTACCGCCAAAATTGGCTTCTGCTGTGAGTGGGGAAGGCCCTGTGTCCGGGGACTGCAAATGCCTGTCCTCGGGTTCAGTTTCCCAGGGAAACAAGTATCCGCTTGGGAATTGCCGCACGCCCCAGGAGCACCAGTCTGCAGTGCTCAACGTGGACCGTCGGGAACGGGAGCCCAGAGACGAGCCCGTTCGCTGGGCAGAGCGCGAGGCGCGGGGTGGTTCAGCAGGGGATGCGGGTGCACGGGGAGCGTGATCCAGCTCCTCGCCCGCCGGAACGGCTCCGGGCCGGGCGAGCTCCCGCGGAGCCCTCGGCACGGCTCGCAGTCCTCCCTCCCCTGCTGCAGATGCCTCTTCAAGGCAGTCRGGAAAGCAAAGCCTGGTGCTACCGTCGGCATGTTGTTGGCTCACGGCTGTTGCTTTTGAGGCAGTAGCAGTTGGAAAACTGTTCCAGAATGAGTCTGGCGCCGGTCTGACCCCCGTGTAGGGAACGGCTCCGTCGGGGTTCGTCAGCAGCCCCTTTCCAAAGAAGAGGAGGGGGATCTGCTGGGCAGAGGATCTGGCTGAGGGAAGCCAATGCCAGCCAGCGGCAGCCGTGCCTCAGGCCTAACTCGCTGGTGTTTCCCTCCTGGTTTCCGCAGGTAGTGGGGATTCCTCTCTGGAGAAGGAGTTCAGCTCGGCGATCGTGGGACCCACGGTGAGCACGCCCAACAGCCAGCACTCCTCCCCGAGCCGCTCGCTCAGCGGTGAGTACGCTGCCTTACCTGAAAGCAGTGCCTGGATCTGCCTCTTTTGTCCCCAAACCCTGCGCGCTCTCAGGCGTGACATAGATTTTGACTTCCCACTGTGACAGATTTCTTTCTAAATCTGCCTCTTTGTTCCCAACCGAAGAAGATAAAATCCCTGCTTTGGTCTCCGAGCGGAGCAGCTGCCAGGTTACTTATCCTGGGCCCTGGACGCCTGGCTGCCGCGGAGGCAGGAGTTCTGGGGTCGGCTGTGGCAGTGCCGGGGGCTCGTGGCCTTTCTTCCCTGTGCAGTTGTGAATTTCAAGCAGCTGCGTGTTGCAGACTGTTAATGATTGCAGCTCCGAAGGGGCAGCAAAGCTGTTGGTTGCTTTGGAATAAGTTATTTATTGTACCGGTCTAGATGGCTCCATGGGAAACTGAAAAGCCTCTGCACATCCTCTCTCCCTAGCAGCTGGGACAGGCTGGAGTCTGCGGCACGCGCAGCACTTCACGGGGCAGCAGCCCTTCGCCTCTCCATGAATGAGTCTCTCGGGAGTTTATTTCTGGAGCGGTGGTAGATTCTGGGAGTTCTTGCGCGTGTTGAAATGCACCGAGAGTATTTCTGCCTCCCACCTGGGGATGTGTCTAGCCATCCCACCGCAAAGCAAGCGCTTGAAAGAGCTACCGGTGTCCACCTGAAACAAGATCTCTGCGAGAGAACATGACTCTGGACACGAGTAGCTCTGCCCTCGGGACAGTATTACAGCTGGTGGATGCCTGGAGCCTACGAGCTGTCTTTCGCATCCCGGCTTGCAGAGCAGATCGCACAGAGCCTGGGAGTCCAGGGTGTCGAGCGCTGTCCGAGCAGAAGAGCAGCGTGCAGAGCGGGGAGGACGCAGGAGCTGTTGCATGCCAGCGGTGCGGGGAGAGCCAGGGCCAGACTGGTGACCCTTCACGGGACAGAAGGAAGAAGCTGCATTGCTCCTGCATCTCTGTCCCCTCTTTTCAGCCTGGGAAGTGATGTAAGATGAAGATGGCCCCAGACAGCCATCCCAGAGCACCTCGGTCGTGCGTGACACTGCTTGTGGAGATGCTGAGCTCCATTTTCACTTTCGCTACTGCCACAGGGTGACTGGAAAACACCAGCTCCCAGCCTTAACTTGTCCACAGCCACATTATGCCATTTTGTTCTCCTGTCCACGAGTTTGTGCATAACATGAAACTTCCTAGCTCCTTCCCTGCCTCTTGACTGAATTCTCTCTTTCTGTTTTTGGGGGTTTTTTTTAGTGAATGAAACTGCTTTTTAGGTTATACTTAAGAACCCACAGCAGTAAAATGGGCAAGTCTGATTTCAGAGTTGTCACAGTTTGTTACTAGTCGTGACGTGCAGTCCAGTCCCATTATTCCCTGCGGTGACTGACGAGAAATGCAGCGTTTCACTTGTGCACTGAAAAGTGCCGTGACCCTGGATGAGTTTAGCAAGGCTGATGTAGACGTAAGCTGTAGAGATGCTATTTACATTGCAGTCGTCTTGGGGCAGCAGTCAAGATTTCCTGGGTCCTATATATTGCTAAACGGCATCGACACATGAAAAGAAGTAGTGCTGAGGTAAGATAGTTGGCAAGTCCTGCTTTGAATTGCGCTCTCTGTAAAGAGCTGACACTTGGGCCATCTCTACCAGACTGACTCAGTGAATATCTAAAAGATTGGTATTGCTCTGATCCTCCCTCTCTCCCACCTTTTAGCATATAATTGCTATTGCTTTTCCATAGCAAAGAAACTCCCCGATAATTTATCCATGTGTGCTTTCAGCAGTTAGCTCATTGGGACACCTCTGGTTAGGTCCTGGCATTTGAAGGTTGCTTTTTGTGAACCAGGATAAAATAAACCCCCAAAATTACGTTTTCAGAAGGGGTAATATTATGTATTAGCTTTGTTCCCATTTTTCCTTTTATTGCTTGCTGTTTATTTTATATTTGCCCTATAAAAGTGCTTAGAAGCTCTGCAAAGAAATGAAATCTTAGATTTTTGCAAAGAACAGTTCTGAGACATAACACGGCTTTTTCACTTGATCATAAGCAAAAGGAATTGAGCACGTGGACTGACTGAAGGGACAATAAARATCTCTTCCCCTTTAACAGCAGGATGCTAGTGATGGTATTGCCTCTGATCTGGCTTGACTTCACAGCTGGTTCAGCCAGCAAGCATCGTGCCCCAGAGGAGCAAGAATATTATATAACCTGTTCTGCCAGCAGAGACTTCTCTCCAGTGAGACCGGACTCTGCATTGGTTCTGAAAGGAGAATTACAGAACAATAGTTGGCCTCCCTTCTATGCCCAGGAAAAAAAACAAGTCCCCAGGGGAATGGAAAAAAAGAAAATCAAAGTGCAGCAAACGTCAACTCGTCCAGGCAGCTCCTGCCACCGAGAGAGGAGCTTTTCACTTCGTGTTTGTGCACAGAAGCATCCGTTTGCGCTGGGTCTCCTAGATGTTCCCAGTGGAGTGCGGTGGCACCAACAGATAAATAAAGTTCTGCTTTTCCCCCAGGAATGTTTCAACTGCAGAGTCTCCTCCAGTCTGCAGCCAGCAGTGGCTTTGGCCGGTGGCTCAGCAGACGGTCTGAAAGTGCCTCCGATTGCCAAAGCCWGGGTGTATGCATAGTTCACGTTGCTGAGAGTCTCTTTGGGAATGCAAYGTTGTCTGCTATAGGAATCCAGGAAGGGAAGGAGGGGAGCGAGAGCCAGTATTCCTGGGTTCTTCACCCTGCAATAAACTTGACCCAAGCTGGGATGAATCACTCCCATGCTTTTTAATCTCCGCTTGCGAAGCAAAGCTGTACCTAGCCTTTGAGGAAGAGCCAGAGCCCTCCTGCCTGTCATGTTAAAGGCAGCGTAAAAGAGATCTTTTCCTCTCGGAGTGTGTGGCTTGGCTTTCTTCTCCAGGGTTGCATGTCCGCCTTTCCTGGTGGAAGCAGGAGGTGCAGCTGCCCCAGGACTGAAGCATCTCCTCCTGCCCCCATCTCCGCTCTCTGGTGTTCGTGCACCCTCCTTGGCCGGTAATCAGCCCGCAGCCTTCCTGCTCGCCCACCGGAAAGGATCATCCCAGCTTCAGCTGTACGTTAAACTTGTGTTATGGTTTGTTCAGAAAGCCCTTAGGCTTTAAAGGTCAAATCCCCTTGATCGTATGGTATCCAGGATGTTACCAAGGTTTTCTTCGGTCTCTGCGGCTGATGCGCTTCTATCTTCAGAGTGTCACAAACATGAAGCGAACCTCCCATGTCCCCTGAAGAGCGGGTAAGAATTCGCTCCCTTTCACAAAGAGACGAGCTGAACAAGCCCCAGGGGTCGAGTCAACATCAGATCTGGAAGCTTCTGGGATTTCTGTGTGGTTGTGTTCAGTCTGCTTAGTTCTCACGCCTGTCTCCGCAAGGCAGCTTGGACTCTGTAATCTCCTACCCTCCAGGCAGCAGCAAGTCTCCTTTGTGTATATAAAGTTCAGTTTCCTCCAGCCCCCACAGTTCTCCTCTTAAGGGATTGGGAAGAGCCTCCTGCTTTAAATGGAAGAAATAAGAATCTGATATTTAAAGGGATTCTGTAAATATTTTGTTTAAGTCTGTGGGCGCAGCGAACTGCCATGTGGGTGACCCGGATTCGATTTTCCTCCTCCGTCGGCCTCCTGCAGCCTGCCAGGGCCAGCGCTGCAGGAACAGGTAGCAGATGTGATCCGCTGCGAAGCGGCTCTCCCTGGCCGAAGTGCGCTGGGGAGTCTCCCGAGGGGATTCCCTCTGGTTCTTGGCTGCTGACGATTGGTTAAAGCAGGAGGAAACTTTCCAATGTGATCATTTAAAGACTCGCTCTCCAAACAAGCAGCTTTCCGCCGAGGCTGAGGATGTCCCAGTGGCAGTTCTCTCTCGAGCAGAGGGTACAGCTGGCATTACGAGGTGGGATAACCGCTCCGCAGCTTGGCCGAGCCATCCTAGGGAGGAAGCGCGAAGCATCTGGATAGACAAGTTCCTCCGGAGCTAGGTGGAGGGAGGAGGAGAGGAGAGKCAGAGGTTGTGCTCTCCTTCCTTCTCCCAGTCCCCGTAAAGCCGCGACTTGCTCTCGACGGCACAAGCAGAGCGATCGCTGTCCGGTTGCCGTGTCGTCTTAGGGCCTGTTTGATTTGTGGCATTCCACAGATCATTAGAATAGCGAGGAATGTAGGTCACGGCTGGCGCATCCGTCCGCCTCTCCAGCCTCCGCTCGTGATGCTGCGAAAGGAGAGAAAGGTAGCAAGCGGGGAGGGGGCTGGAAAGCCGGGGGGTCTCGTCGCGCACGCAGCGCCCGCTGCCCCAGCCCCTCGCGCGCATTCCGCGTCAGAGACGCCTGCGGAGAAAAAGGCGTTGAGCGTGGCGTCTCGTGGCGGTTTTCACGTGCCTTTTTAGCACGGTTTCTCYGGGTCTCCTGCTTTCTCTTGGCATCAGCGTCCTGCTGGTGCCTGGCTCAGAAGCGCTGCRTGGCTGCGGCTCCGGAGAGCCCACCGCTCGAGGACCTTCCCCGCTGGCTGGCGTCGCTCACCTCCGTTCCCTTAGTTTATCGCGCAAGCTTTCTTGGCGTCCGGGGTTCCCAAACGCTGCCCCGCAGGTGTCTGCACGCTCGTTTCCTTCCTGCGCGCGTGCGTTTCCAGGCAGTTGCCGCGAGTCTTGCAGTCTCACTCGGCTGCCACGTAACTATTGCAACCTTTTATGTGTGCGAGGGAACTGGATGAGGCAAAGAGCTCCCTGCAGGGAGCCTGGGTCCTGCCGGGCCGGCCGCAGGCTGCCCAGCGAGGCAGTAATCAGCGTGCCTGGAGCAGGAGTGGTTATTTTCAGGCAGCACCATCCTTTTTTTTTCTTGTCTGTGTGTTTAAATAGTTGATGGATCCCAGGTCTTCTAGCATAGATGAAAACTTGCAGCGAAGCAGTATTTTCTCTAGTGAGCTGAGATTTACTGACTCTATCTAAAAAGACTCATATTAGGCGCTTTGTGCCAATTGATTTTGAGTCTCCACTGATTCGGAGAGTCAAAATTTGGTGTCTTCTGCTTCCTCTAAAGTCCTTTCAACGCATGAGTGGTTTTTTTTTTCCCTCTGTCTTTGAATCCAGGGAACAAAATGTTCTTTCTTCAGCTGGTCGCCTTACAAGGCAGAATCCAAAGCAGTAATCTTTGGGGTGCACAAACAAGCCATCCAGCCTGTAATCTCTTGTGATCTGTGTTCGATGTCTGTTCTTAAGTRGTCAAGAAATTAAGAAGATGCACATTTATCGCAAACAGATCACTTAATGCATCAGCAGTATTTCTTTGGGGAGTAAGTCTTTCCCAAACTGTGCTCCAAACTTCTTTAACTTAAGATTTTTTTTTTTTCTCCATTCACTATTTTTATCCTTTCTGCTTCCTTGCAGCAAACTCTATCAAAGTGGAGATGTACAGCGATGAGGAAGCCAGCCGGCTGCTGTCACAGGATGACCGGATGCTCGAGAAGGAAGACAGCGTGATCGTGGAGGACTCGCTCTCGGAGCCCCTGGGCTACTGTGATGGGACGGGGCAGGAGCCGCACTCCCCCGGGGGCATTCGGCTACCTAACGGCAAGCTGAAATGCGACATCTGCGGGATGGTGTGCATCGGCCCCAACGTGCTCATGGTGCACAAACGCAGCCACACTGGTGAGCAGGCAGCCGGAGGCGGCTGTCACTGTTGGCCGTCTTGCAGGGACAGGATGGGCTCGAGTGGACTGAGGGAAGTGATTTTCCGAAGCGAGGTTGCAAGCGTGTTTTGGCTGGGTGTGCACGGGCGCTGCGCTCAGGACGGCATAGCGCTGGCAGCGGGTCCGAGATCTGCTGATGGCTGCTGGAAGTTTGTGAGGAAAAGTACCAGAAAATGGGTGGCTGACCTGTCCTTACTGTCCTATCTTCCAGTAGGCAGCAGGTTTATAACTCCCCAAGATGGAGGTCACGTCCGGAGCACCGTGTTTGGTGGTTACCTAGAGCTTTCCGAGCCTCTGAACCCGTGAATGCTGCTGCTCTCCCGGGCTGCTGATCTGAGAGCAGACTTGGAGAACGCGTTTAAGCTGGCGTTTGACACGCTGCTTCTGTTGCAGGAGAAAGGCCTTTCCATTGCAACCAGTGCGGCGCCTCCTTCACCCAGAAGGGAAACCTCCTGCGCCACATCAAATTGCACTCCGGCGAGAAGCCGTTCAAATGTCCCTTCTGCAACTACGCCTGCCGCAGGAGGGACGCGCTCACTGGCCACCTGCGAACGCACTCAGGTGGGTAGCTCTGGCCTGCCGGCGAGAACAGCCCTGCCGTCCGCMGACCAGGAGACTTGGGGGGAGGAGGAGGAGGAGGCAGGGGGGAACACACAGAGATGGGACAAAACCAGGGAGTTGAGCCCAGCTTCCTAAAGCACCAGCCGTGATCACATGGCTGACAGCTGCCGGGCTTGTTCTCCCATCGGCTCCGGGTTTGCTGTGCTTGCTGCACCTCTGTCGCGGTGCTGAGCGGATCTACCAAGGGCAGAACGTGCGCGTGCGGGAGGTCGTATTGGTGTCTTGCCGATGGTCTGGGAACTGCACTGGCTGGAGCGGTGTCTGCTGGGCTTTGTGCCACTGTGTTTCTGTAGTTTCTCAAGGTTATTGCATCTCTTCATTAAAGATAAATGTTTAATAGATTTTATTGAGGCAAGATAGGTCCCACCCTTGGGTGTGCCCCGCTCCAATGAAAATGAACGCGGAGGGGTTTTGTTTGTGTGTTGTTTTGACATTGTCCTTTTCAAATATGACATTTGAGATGTGGTTTTCACCCTCCGGTTCCGTGATGTAACAGCTGGCTGAGGCCATGGGTGGGAGGGAAAGACGCCAGCCGGCCCCCTGCTCTGTGATCATTTTCCCTTGATTTGCCTACCAGGGTGTTTCTGCGGTGCTGCTGGGGCTTTTAAAGTTCACGCAGATGGTTTTGAACACCTGTGACTCTCTCCTCTCTAACCTTTCGAGTGCCTCGTGGAAATGAGTCTGGTGCGCTTCCTTTAAGGAAGAAAACCTGTCCTCTGAAGAGACTGTTCAGATCACAGCCTTGCCCGGGAGCCCTCGCTCGGCCGCTCGGAAACCCAGCTTCCCCCTCGCAGCCCGGGCTGAGAGTCCTGACCATCTCCGAGTTTCTGCCCTGTGCCCTTCCCAGCCAGAGGGCCGGGCATGAAGCTCCCGTCCGGCTGTGGCCGAATCTTCCCACTTCCCTGTTTCGTGTGGGAGTTTGTCATTAACCCCCCGAGGCTTCCTGGGAGCCGCAGCAGGGAAACCTGCGCAGTTTAATCTGGCTCCTAGAGCCGGGTATCGAGCCTGCAAACTGGCCTGCGTCTTTTCCTCTGGGTTTTGCGGGTCCCGCTGCGGTGCGAGGAGGTTCGGGGGGCTTGCGGGAGCTTTCGCTTTGGTTGCGTTTCGTCTCTGGACGTCCCCGCTGCAAAGGCAGCAAGCTGCTGCTCGGTGCAAAACTTCCCTGGCCTCTTGGCTGTCTGGCTCTCTAGCCTGGCCGGATTTGGCAGCCGGTGGCATTTTTGATACTAAGGTGATCAGAAAACAGTCCGTTTCTCCCCGGGGAAGGAAGTGAGGTTAGTGGCTGAGGACTTTGCCAGTTAATGGCGAGAGCTGCCAAAGAAAGCCGTTCCCCAGATTTTTCCCTTATCTCTGAGAGAGGAAAAAAAAAAAAAAAAAAAGAAGAAGAAAGAAGCCAGCGGTCGGAGGCAAGAACCCTCGTGTCATTAACTCTAGCGAGAGCAGCGTGTGCGTGCGCCTCCTCCCGCCCCGCGCGGAGGCCGAGGAGCGGCAGGCTCCAGCGACGGCTCCCCGCGAAGCGAAGCGCCACGCCGCGGCTGCTGCGACCGGACCGGCCGGGCCGCGAGGCCGTCAGCTCCGCCGAGGAGTCCCGCGGTCTGGAGCCGTCAGCATCATCCGTCTTCCTCCCCCTCCGCCCCCGGCTTCTCCCGGTTGTTCAGGGCGACGGCGAGCCGGCTCCGAGCCGCGCTCCATCTTGGGGCAGCGCTGCATCGGCTCGGGGAGGAGTTTCCGAGGCCGCTGCTCCGAGGGCCGCGGCACCCGTCCGCTGGGAGCTCGCGAGCGCGGGATTTTTGGCAGCGGATGGGAGCCCAGCGTCGCCCCGTTCATCGACCCAGCGCCGCTGTCTGACCCGGCCTGAGAGCGGCCCCCCGTTGTCAGCCTGGCCCGCTCTGCGGGGTGGCTCTCCGGAGGGGTCCTCGTCCTTCCAAAAAACCTGCTGTGTCCGGAGCGGAGAGTCCCGCTAGGAAGGTCTCCGTTCTCGGCTCTGCTCCGTTTAACTCTCCGCAGTCTCCTCCAGGGCCGGAACAGGGCATCCCGAGGCCGGCGTGACCCCGGCCGTGGGGCTTGCCTCATGCTCGGGGGCTCCCTCCTAATTAATGTGCCCAGAGGGCTTCTCGTGAGGACCTGGCCCTGTCCGGAGCCCGCAGATTCCAGCTTGTCTCCGGGCTCCTTAGTCACATCTCCTCCTGAGCAAAGGCCCTTAATTACACGCGGCGCTAATGTTCCTTCTGGCTTGGCTGTAGCCCCTGCTCCGCGCATGGACGATCGCCCCTTGGAGGGTGCCTTCCCCTGCCAGCCCCCAGCACATTTTTAAAGGAAAAGCGAACGAAATCCTCAGCGAGCCTGTGGCTTCCAATCCCAGGGTCGTGCCCCAGCTCCGGCTGCAGCCACCCGGCCTGTCCGCACTCCGAGCCTCCGTGTCGGCTCTCCGGCAGGGAGCTGCGCCGCCCGGCACAGCAAGGGTCTCCTYGAGTGCTTAAGTCAAGAGGCGCAGAAATGGGACAAGTCCTTGCAACATATCAAACAAAAATTAATCTTTATGGGAGCTAATTACTAAGAAAACCGTCGTTTAATGTGGATTTCAGAGGCGAAAGTCTCACGGTTGCCCTGCCTGGTGGAAGGCAGCTGGGCTCAGCTTTCCCTCCCTCTCCCTTAACTAGAGGCATGTGCGTTTCATGCCGTCCCCATGAGGGACGCGGAGGCTTTCATCTTGGAAGATGTGCTGTCCAAAAAAAGTGAGGTATTAAAATCCAGATCAAACAGGCTGCGTTGCTCTGAAATAGATGAGAAGCTGCAGCCCCCGCGCGGGACGCGGAGATGAGGCGCCCGGCCTCGGGGACTGCTGTCCCTTCTGGGCCTCGCCGCTTCCCAGCCCGGGAAATAAATGAACCTGGAGCCTGTGCGCGGAGGGAGCGTTTCTGTTTGTTGTAGCCTGTCAAAGGAAACTGCTTTCCGCGGGGACTGGGCCAGGAGGAAGCAGCCGCGCCGGGACGTCGCTGCGATGGGCAGAGCGGTGCTGCAGCCTTGGCTCTGCAAATCGGACCTTCGCTGCCCGGGCGCGCGGGCCGTGGGGGCGGCTCGGGCCACGCGTCCCCGGAGAGCGGCTCCAGCGCGGTCGGACGGTCGCCGAGCCCAGAGCCGGGATCCTGGGGGCAAATTCCCTCCAAGGAGGCAGGAACTTCAGGACGTTGACCACGGAGCTTCCTAGCTCTGGCGTGGAGAGAAAAGCCAGGTCCCAGCGTGGCCGTCCGGAGAGTTTCATGAAGCACAAATGAATGCAGAGTTTTGGGTCACTTTTCGTGTTTAGGAGTAACAAAACTGAGCCATTTAAGGAACTGTTAGCTTAAAAGCTGAGCAAACGATAGAGATTAATGAGATATAGTGGAATTGGGAGCCAAGGCTCTAGCATCTAAATTCCTACGTTTGAGGAATAAATCCCTAACGCACGTTTTTGTGTTCCTACTTGGAGGCTAGTGGTATCCTCGCCTCCCTCGAGGCTGGAATACACCAAAGTCAGCTGCTTTGTGACAATAACTCGCGCTTCTCATCCGCTCCTCGGATGAGCATCTGCTCCTCAGAACTGATTTCTACCCCGAGCTACCTCRTTGCCCGTTGCCGGTTTTGGCTCCTGCGGTGGTGGCCAGTGAAGGCTCCTGCAGTCGTGTTCGGGTCGGATTTGGTCCTTTCCACCTTGGATCTGCCATGCGGCTGTCTTTTGCCTGGAGATGAGGGAGACTTGGTCCAGGAGAAAATTACTGGTCACAGCAGCTGGAAGGAGTTGGAAGAACAATTTGGGGCGAACTAGGCGTTTTGCTCACCCCAGTGCTGACCTGTGATGTGGAGACAAGCGCTGGGATTAGACAGGCTCGGGATTTTGGCACGTGGCACTGTGCCTGGTCCTGTCTTAGCTCCGTCTTTCAGCGTGTCCCGTCCAGGCAAGGATGGGTGGCAGCACAGCGCGTTTCGGCCTGCTTTCGCTCGGTGAACGCCGGGGTCCCTGCTGCGTGCCCGGCGGAGAGCGTCGTGCCGGGGCTGCGGCAGGGCTCTGGCGGTTGCGAATTGCAAGTTCTCTTCTGTCCTCGTCCTGCCCCGGACTTCAATTCTGAATGTGTTGCTTTGCACTTAGACTGTTTTCTTCCCCGGCCCCCTCGGCACTGCCCTTTCGGCAGGGTTGGAGGCTCGCGGAGGCTCTTGGGCTCCTGCGAGTCCTGCCGGCGAGGCCTCACGTCGGGAGACGCTGGCCCAGCTTTCCAGGGCCAGAGCAAAACATTTCGCGTGAATCCAAGCCTCTGAGTCGGGGGCGAAATGATAATTCACCTACAACCTGAAAACATATTTTTGAAAAGCAGTTAAAGGTTAAACCACAAGCGACAAAAACAACCCTTTAAATCTGACAGGAACAGAAAAAGTCTGGTCCAGGCAAGTCTTGAGCGCGGCGGTCTCGGCAAAGAGCACGCTCCTCCCCGAGACGGGCGAATGCGGCGCGAGCAGCTTTCGCGCTGACTAACGTGTTCCAGCATCTGCACTTCCGACGCAGAGGGCGAAGCGCTCCGGCTTCGAGCAAAATCGGCCGTTATCGGGCCGTTGCTCCGCTACGAGCGAAAACCGGCCTCCCTGCCCCATGGCGCGGCGTCGGAGGGGACAGACGTGGCTCCCCATGGCCGCGTGGTTTGGTGCCCCACGTGTTTCGGGATGTCCCTCCCTAGTGAGCTCCAGGCTGCAGGGCCGCTCTCCTCTCCATCCTGCCCAAGTGCCCAAAAAGCACCGAAACGGCCCAGAGAATCCACTCGACCCCCCACGCTTGCATCTCTTCCCCATTAGCATCTTCCCTCCTCCCCGGCCTCATCCAGGAGGGATCCAGTGCGATGGGACCGGCCCTTGSTGCTCGTGTCCCTTGTACCCCCTCRGTTATTTAGAGGGCTGGGGACTGTCGTGCCCTTTTCCCGTACCGGATGTCGGCTTGTCCGGTGCTGCAGTGTGCTCGATGAGCAACAGCAGGGCGATTGGAGCAAAACCCCCATGTCAGCGTTTGCGTTTCCCCCTCTCCTGCGCAGACAGCCACCTCGTCAGGATGGAAACCGCGCGGGGTTTTCGAGATACCATCTCCCCTCGGGAGGTGTCATGATTTTTCGCTTTAAGTAGTCTGTCGGTTAAAACGCGCAGATAATGAAATTGAGTGTGCAGCCCGCCCTGGGGAGCAGCGCCGGGCTCYGCGGCGCGCGGTGGCTGCGCGTCTGGCAGCCGCCATCCAGCGGGGCTGCGCGCCGACCTTGGGCGACTTCTGTGATTTTCAGCCAGAAGTGAGAAAACTGGGAGAGATGAGAGCAAAACCGTGTCTGGCGACGGTCTTATCGCGAGTCTTGGGGAGGGGGTGAGCTCCGCACAGCAGCCAAGTGCCGGCCAAACCACCGAAGGCTTTGYGGCGAATGGAGGGCTGAGAAATGCTTAGCAATGTTTAAAAAGTTGGGGGAATTTCCAGCATGCTCCAACCTCCCTCCTTAAATATCTCCCCTGCCACCGGGGCTGCCTGGGGCTGCGGACCTGCCGCCTTGGCAGGGGAGCGCGGGACGTGCAGATGGGCAGCTGCTAGGAACTGATGCCCTGAGAGCGGCAGAGCACGGGTAAAAGCCAGGTCAGAGGTGTTTGGTAATAGACGTTTAGCCAGATTATGATTTATTTTCAAAGCCTTCCATCTTTTAAAATCTGGGGGCATCCAGCCCTTTTCTGGCTGCTCTCTGRCAGGGAACAGCAGTTGGGGAGGCAGACGGGAGCTGGCGGGCGCGAGCTGCCGGGGTGTTCAGTACCCCTGTTTGGGCATACGGCGATCAGAGAACGGCTGAGTTAAAAGCTGAAAATCGCAAGTTTGGGGTCTTGTTCTCCACTCTGGAGACAGTTGCAGCCGGTTCACCGCGCTCCGGATAGCCTTTACAGAGCACTTTCTGCTGAGGTACCAAAACACACAGGATTCGGTGCTTGCGAGAAGGTCCTTTCTCTGCGGCACCTCTAGGTGCTGAGACGCGCCGGCGGGCCGGCAGCAAGGGTCGCTGCCCTGCTGCAGCGCTCCCTGTTTCAGCGCCTGCTGCCTTGCCGGCACCAGCTGGGCCCTGCTGCTTTTCTCTCTCGTTGACTCCTCGTTTCCAGCCCTTTCCCAGGCTCTTTTGCGAGGGCTGCAGGTGGCTGCAGCGGCTTCATTGCAATATGTCTGTTCTTATGGCCAGGATCTTGTTTTCATGTTTTGCAGTCTCCTCCCCCACAGTCGGCAAGCCCTACAAGTGCAACTACTGCGGCCGGAGCTACAAGCAGCAGAGCACGCTGGAGGAGCACAAGGAGCGGTGCCACAACTACCTGCAGAGTCTGAACACTGAACCGCAATCGCTGGCCAGCCAGCAAGGTCAGTGCCGCGGGCGACCGGCGGGTGAGTCGCGGGGCGCGGGGGGTCCCCACGTCCTCCTGCCTCTGGGACGACATGAGGGGTAACGACGGGGTAGGAAACCGAGACGTGGTTTCGCTTTCCAGCCCTGCTGCCGACTGACAGGGTTGAGCTTTGGGCACATCCTTGCCGTCAGAAAAGAGGGGTGATGCCCCGGGCAGCGAGCGTGAGCCCCGAAGCTCTCCCGTGCCCCGGTGATCCTGGGATGAAAGGTGCTATGCGTGTGTGTTTGGTTAATGCCGCAAACCTGTGGAAGTGCAAAGTGTTACCTCGTYCGCTCTTCTCCGTGCCGCTTTTCAAAGCGCCTTGCGTTGAAACACATCCTTGTCCTATAATCCTAGTACAAGACCTACTGGGTGTGTTTTCCGTAAATAGCGCAACACAATTATGCCACTGTGATTTAGGGGATTTAACCTTGCAGGCAGGTGCCTGCAAACAGACAAGGGGTGACTTGGAAGTACATTCTCTTCCCTCCTCGGAGCCTGGAGATAGACCTCCTGTGTTCGCTACGTTGGCAAAGAACCAAACCCTAGGTGTTTCTGGCTCCTCACCCTTTTGGAGCRAGACCTGATCCTCCTACAGTCACTGGTATTTACGGTGAGGTCAGTCAGTTAAAGGCTGTACGGACACTTTAACCAGATGATCTGTAACCTCCTGGGCAGAGGGGCGGCAGAGTTGCCCTCACCAGCAGCAACATGGGGCAGGTCTCTCCGGGCTGGGGTTGAGAGCCAGCAATAAAAGTGAGGGTGCTTCAAACCATCGAAGCCGGTTCCTCTTCCCCAAAGTGGCAGGAATGGGCCCAGCTTGACAGAGAAGGGAGGTGAGCGGCTGCTGGCGCTTCCCTACGATTGATCCACCTCTAGACCTGGACCAGGGAGCCTGGGAGCCTTTCTGCAGGTCTGTCCCGGCTGCCCCAGCTAGAAGAGGGCAGGAGCAACGTGCCTYGAGCGCTGGCCTGGAGTCTCCGGCCTGGGTCGCAGAGCGCCTGTGCCTCGGTTGCTGGCTGAACGGGTTTCCCTTGTCTTGCCAGGTGACGAGATGCGAGACCTGGAGATAGTGCCGGACTCTCTGCTTCACCCCTCATCCGATCGGCCGACGTTTATTGACCGGCTGGCGAACAGCCTCACCAAACGGAAGCGATCGACACCTCAGAAATTCGTGGGTAAGGGGCTGCCCCCTTGCTTCCCGGGCAGACAGGAGAGAGGAGGGTGAGGAGGAGCCCCTGGTCGCTGGAGCGGGGCTTGAGCGCCTGCCCAGGACCCCCCAGGAGTGAGACTCTGCACTTAGGAATGCCACCGGTGTTTGCATAGCGCCTTTCACCCCACGATCCCCGCGCGGGAGGGCTTCCCCGGGCCGGCGTGGGGCAGGTCTCACACGCAGCGCCGGGAGGGAAAAGGACCYGGCGGGTCGCTAAAACCAGGCCTCTGAGCAGCGCGTGCCGGTGCTGCTTGTCCTGATGCCGGTCTCCCTCCCTTGCAGGGGAGAAGCAGATGCGATTCACCCTCTCGGACCTCCCCTTCGACGTGAACTCCGGCTTCGAGAAGGACGTGGAGATGGTCTCGGCCCACCACCCCCTCGACCCCTCTTACGGCAGCTCCTTGTCACTGATGGGAGGAGAGCACCTCCGCCCCCTCCGGCTCCCCCCCACAAACTGCATCTCCGAAGTCACCCCCGTGATCAGCTCCGTCTACACCCAAATCCAGCCGCTGCCGGGCCGGCTGGAGATCCCAGGGAGCCGCGAAGCCGCCGAAGGGCACGAGGACGTTCCGGATGGGGTGCAGGTGGTGTACCGGGGCCGGGAGCAGGGCGTATCGCCCAGCAACGGCTGCCAGGACTCCACGGACACGGAGAGCAACCACGAAGAGCGGACCTCGCAGCTGCCGGCGGCGAACTGCGCCAGCAGCCGCCAGAGCCCAGCCTACGCCAAAGAGGACCCCAAGCTGCAGGAGGGCCCCCCGGCCGCCCGCTCCACGCCCAGCTCAGCCAAAGAAGCCCTGCGCGTGGTCAACGAGGACGGCGAGCAGATCAGGGCCTTCAAGTGCGAGCACTGCCGCATCCTTTTCCTGGACCACGTCATGTTCACCATCCACATGGGCTGCCACGGCTTCAGAGACCCTTTCGAATGCAACATCTGTGGCTACCACAGCCAGGATCGGTACGAGTTCTCCTCCCACATAGTGCGGGGCGAGCATAAAGTCGG
>NW_020447505.1:17875-22450 GCF_003343035.1 Apteryx rowi | reverse complement strand
TGTCTCTAGCTCAGCCCCTCCACCCTTAGGGCATGGAACTGTTGGTTTTTCTTTTATACTCCTTTGCACTGACTTTGGCTACAAAAATATTTAAAAAAAAAATCAATAACTAAAAAAAAAACCAACCCCGACAAGGGGGAGCTCTTAACAATTTGCCTTTTTATAAATGGAGTTATTTAAATATTAACAGACTTTTTTGTGCTTTCTCCCCCTCTCTCACCTCCCTCCGTTATTTATTAAGCTTTTTAGTTTCTCTTTTTATAACTGTTTTTTTCCCAAAGTCTCGCTTGAATTTTTGAGACCGGTTCTCCTCTCTGTCCCGCCCCGGCGCCGAGAGGGCTCTTCGCCGCGGCACGCAGCGAGGCCRTGCGCCGGCGCGAAGCAGGCCTGGAGGTTTGAGCTCTTTCCTCGGCGCGAGTCCGGCGTTGCCCGTCCCTGCTCGCGGGCGAAGCGAACCTCAGATTAGGTGCTAAAACCCACAGAACTCCCCCGTTCCGCGGGCCGCGAGCCGACTTCTGCCCGGTGGGTACCTGGGGGGCCGTCGTGCCCCAAGCTTTAACGAGTTTCTCTGCGGCGTTAACCGCGCGGGAGGCGGAGCGGGGCCCCGCGGCGCGGCTGCCGAGTGGCAGGCGTGCGGGACGGTCGCAGGGCGACCCGCGGAGCCGCCGTGTTGGCCAACTCGAATTTTGCCCCGGCCTCGTGTTATTTAAGGCTCCCTCTGAGCCGGGCCCTGCTTGGAAAGGTGAGGCGGAGGCTACGGAGGTTGCGTGCGTCCGGCTGGCTCCGATCGGGTTAAGGGAACTTAGGAAGACGGTGAGCGTCTTTCGGGCTCGATTCTGCCCTCCGGGATTTCCTCCTCCTCCTCGGCACAGGCCGATCGGCGCAGCCCGCTGTGAGCGGAGGCTGCCGCCTTGGTTTGCGTCTCTTCGCGCTGCCTCTGCTCGGTGGAAGCGTCTCGGCCCCGGGCCGGGCGCCCGTTGCTCCCTCTGCCGCCGAGCGCTTCGCTCCTCTTAGCCTGATTGAACCTGGTGTCCTTCTCCGCCCCCCCGGGCCGGGCTCCGGCCGCGGTGCCGGGGAGCTGCCGGAGGGGAGAGCGTCGGAGAAGCAGCTAAGCGCAAAACGGGCTGTTGCCAGCCGCGAGTCCCGAGGAGGCCAAAGCCCGTCGCCTCCTTTCGTGCTGCGCCGTGCGCACGTCGCTTCCTCCGGCTTTCTCCGGGGATAGGCGGCGGGATCCTTGGACAATTTGCAGCCTGATTTCTTTTTTTTTTTTTTGCCATTTTGTAGCTTGCGCCCTGCTCTTTTTGCACGGAGGAGTCCGGGCAACGGCGAAAGCCCTGCCTGGCTGCACTGCTTTCCGATCGGTCCCGCGGGGGCAGGAGGTGGCGTCACTTGCTGCATCCGACAACTGTCTCCTCTTAGGTCCGTTCGGCCCCCGCGGGCTGCGAGCCCGGGGACGCGGCCGCCGCCGTGCCGGGGGCAGATTGCCGGGAGCCGGCGCGGTTACCGGAGTGAGACATCTAGGGAAGGGGCTCRCGGGCGCATGGGGCTTTCGGAGCCGGTTGCGGCGCGGGACGCGTCCCGGCCCGGCCGGGATGGGGTCCCTGGGGCAGGCAGGAGCCTTCGGGAAAGGGCTTTTGCGGCGCAGCRTCTGCAGACAGAGCTGGGGAGGCCGTTGATAACCAAAAACTAAATAAATAAACCCAAGTGCGAGCGGGGCTTTGAGCCCCGGCGGGATGCGCGGAGCAGCCGGCCGTGTCCTCCTCGGTGCTCGTCTCTCCCGCGGCAGCCGCCGGCCCCGGGGCTCGGAGGCGGAGGGGGGCCGCGCGCGGCGCCCGGCTCGGCCCGGGAACGCTGCCGGGGCGCACGGGGCGCCGGATCTCCGCTTTGTACCAAGGCCCAAGATGCATAAAAAGTCACTCAGTAGCAGCTCAACAAACTGCTCTCTTGAGGTTGAAACCAAAGGCTGTTCTTTTTTCTATGAAAACAAACAAAACCACCTCACGAGTCGGCAACTCTCGTTGCTCTTAATTCTTTTTTTTTTTTTTTCCTTCTTGCTTTTCTGTTGACGGTGTTTGTGTATCGAGATGTGAAAAGGAATTGCTGAGCCGTTTCGCCGCCGGCTTGGGCGGAAGCGCCCGTCCGGTCCGACGCGGCGCTTTGGGGCTGTTGGGGCGGTCGGGGCCGTTCCCCAAATGTTCCCCCGTCCCCTTCCGCCCCGGCGCCCGCTCGCTCGCGCCTCCTTTCTCTCCGCCGGGGCTGCGGGAGCGTGGCCGGCTCCGAGACCCCTCGTCCCGCTTCCCCGGGTCCCGCGGCAGTGCCGGTCCTTCTGGTCACCCCCGGCATGGAGCAAAGCTCCGCTTCCTAAAAAAAAGACTGGGGGGAGTTGCTAATATTAAGGTGAAAACATTCAGGGGCATCATTTTCCCAAGCACGTGGAAGTCCCAGTCCTTGGGCTTCTGAAGCCAAGTCTGGGCTGGATTTGGGGAATCTGGGCTGGTTTGGGGAGYGTTTGCAGCTCCCGCGGGCAGCGCGGAGCCCGGGGAGGAGCGGCCAGGAGCYGGTGTGGACCAGGCTCTCCAGCCGCGGAGCCAAAACAACGCCRGCGTCGGGCCGGGGCCGAGCAGCTCGGGGCGTCCGACCTTCCCCGCTTCTTGGCCCTGAGCCGCGCGGTCCGGCTGCAGCCATCCCGCTGGGATCCACTGCTCCTTCCCGGGCGCTACGGGCGATGCCGGGCGGCGAAATCCTGCTTGTTTTCCATAACGAAGCAATAAAAGACCGTGGACGTGCAATGTCTCGAGGTGCACCGGCGTGGCGCTGAGCCGTCGGGTCCGCGGAGCCACCGTGCCTCCCCGTGGCCGGGGGATGTCCCAGGAACGCCGCCGGTCCCTGGCTCGCTCCCGCCTAGCAAGCGCTGTTTGGGAGCAGCTGTGCCCAGAAAAGTCACTTTTTTTTTGTGGGAGGGGCATTTTTCACGCACGGTTTTGGTCTAAAAAACTGCAGTTTGCGCAGGTGAGCCCGGGTTTTGCTGTGCTGGACGCTCTCCAGCCGGGATGGGGCCGGGAAACCCTCCCCGCTCCCTCAGCCCGCTTTTCCCACCCGAATCGCGCTCCCGGTCCCTTCCTGACCACAACCACTGTGCTGCGGCGGCGGCGGCTCGGTGCGACACTCGGCTCGTCCCTTCCTGACTGTTATTCCCCAAAACATGCGAAGCCGGAGCAAATATCCGCGATTTACGGAGAAGCCCCACGGTGCCCCCCGCCCCCCCTCTTCCAACCCCCCCCCCCCGGGTTAAAGCCGGATAAACACAGGAACCAAAAGGGTTTTTAAAAAAGAAAAGAAAAGAAAAAAAGAAATGGAAGTTCTGAAATTTATAAACATTTTTTTTCCTGTATCTCTCTTTTCTTTTACCTGTAAAAGAGTCTAAAACAAATGTAGGAATTTTGTAAAACTCCAGGTTGCTTTACTTGTGTAAATATATATATTTTTTAATCAGATGTATGAAGAACAAAACAATGATGTGCAATACCCCAACCCTGTTCCAGTTACAACCTCTCCTTCCTTTCTAACAAGTTTTCATTTGTATATCGTTAATGGATTTGCTGTTGTCTTTGTTTTTCCTTTTTTTGTGAGGTTAGACTCGCTTTTGAGAGAGAAAAACAGAAAAAGAAAAAAAAAAACCCAACTCTTACGCAAAAGCTTTTTGTATC
The DNA here is from genome assembly GCF_003343035.1 of Apteryx rowi. NCBI lineage: Eukaryota > Metazoa > Chordata > Aves > Apterygiformes > Apterygidae > Apteryx > Apteryx rowi. The sequence continues at coordinate 18,743 of NW_020447505.1, read as the reverse complement.
TGTAATATATTGTAAGTAAATATTTGTGTAATGGAGATATACTACTGTAAGTTTTGTACTGTACTGGCTGAAGGTCTGTTATAAATAAACATGAGTAATTTAACRCCTCTGTTTTCTTCCCAATCAGGCCTGGGGTCCCCCCCCCCAAAATGAGGATGGGGGGGCAGGGCGCCTGGGTCCCTCCCCAAGGGTTTGGGGGGGGAGGGGGAAGGGCACAGGGGGCCCCCAGGATTTTGGGGGTGGGAGGGAGGGCACCGGGATCCCCCCCCCCCAGGATTTGGGGGGGGGGCATGGTACTGCTCCCCCCCACCCCCAGATTTGGGGTGTGGGGTGGTGCTGGGGTCCCTCCCCAGGAGTTTGGGGGGGGCAGGACACTGGGGGTCCCTCCCCCTGGATTTTGGGGGGGTGCTGGGGGTCTCACACAGGATTTGGGGGGGGGCTGGTGCCCCCCAGGGTTGAGGGGGGCAGGAGGCCCGCGGCCCGCTCCCCCCCCCCCGCGCACAGGACTACATTTCCCAGCGTGCCCCGCGCCACTGGGGCGGGGGGGGGAGCGGCCGCACGTGGCGCCGGCGCCGGCGGCGCGCGTCGGATCTCCTCGCACCGCACGTTGCGTAGGATCCTTCCGCCGCGCGGGCGCGCCGCGAAGGGGAAGTAGTCCCCCCTCCTCCCCCCCCAACCCCGCCGCGGCGGAGCCGCCGGACGCTCCGTCCCCGCCGCCGCCGCCGCCAGTAGCCGCCCGMAGGGGCCCTACGGGGGTGTTCGGGGCCGGCGGCGAGCGGCGGCACCGGGGAGGGCTGCGGCGGAGGCGCTTCCGGGGCGGAGGAGGGATATATAAGGGCGGCGGCGCGGCGGCCGGATCCTCTTTCGG
>NW_020447505.1:15441-17555 GCF_003343035.1 Apteryx rowi | reverse complement strand
GGGGGGCAGAGGGAGGCTATAGGGGACTGCGAGGGGCCATGGGGGGCAGAGGGAGGCAATGGGGGGACTTTGAGGGCCGCTGTGGGGCCGTGGGGGCCCATCTCGGGCAGGGGGGTGCAGTCACAAGGCCATCTGGCCCCATGGGGGGCAGGGGAGATCGTGGGGCCCCACAGGGGTGCAGAGGGGCCTTGTAGGAGTTGCTGGGGTCCACGGTGAGCCCATAGGAATAGGGAGCCTGGAAGTGTCTTGGGTGCTCTATGGGGCAGAGGAGTTGCTGTAGGATGTGGGGGGCTGTAGGGGGTGGGGATCCCTATGGGGAGCGTAGGGTGTTTAGGGACTGGGGGCGCCGTATGTGGCGTTTGGGTGGTGTCTGGGTTGAGAGGGGCCCATGGGGGGTTTTAGGGTGTTCAGGGGAGACCAGAGGCATTGTAGGTCGGGGTGTGGGGTGAGGGGGATGTCTGGGGCAGCTGGCGGTGTTGGGGAGGGAACGGGGAGCCCCGAAGGGGACTGCGGTGGGGCTGGATGCAGGGCGAGGCCTCCCCAGCGGAGGGGTTGAGGCGATGGGGGTCCTGCAGGCCCTGCGGCCCCGGCAGCGGCTGGGGTTGGGGGTCTGCGGCCTGGAGGTGGGGGCGACRCTTTCGGGAGCGGGGCCTTGGTTTCATTCGTTGGTCTCTACCTCCCTGTCACCAGACGAAGAAGAGAAGGAACAACGGGCGGGCCAAGAAGGGCCGTGGGCACGTCCAGCCCATCCGATGCACCAACTGCGCCCGCTGCGTCCCCAAGGATAAAGCAATCAAGAAGTTTGTCATCAGGAACATTGTCGAGGCCGCAGCGGTCAGAGACATCTCCGAGGCCAGCGTCTTCGACTGTAAGGGCCGGGGTGCGGGGGGGGTTCCTTGCCTGCCCGTGCCCACGGAGCCGTGAGGGTGCCTTGGGTTCCCCTTGATTCGGGAGCGGCCTGGGGTGACCTCCCTCCGTCACTGCAGTGGTGGGAGGCGGCTGGGTGCTGTGAACAACTTCATCCCCTTCCGCACACAAGCCGCGGCGGCACCGCCRGGCCGTTCGCATGGGAACAGGCTCCCAGCGCTCCCAGCTCCTGGGGTAGCGCTGAATCGGAAAGAAGCAGGAGGTTAATGGAGCGCTGAGGAGCCGTCACCTGCTGCGCTGCCATTAACATGCTCCGTTGCCTGCCGACTCCCCCCGCACGGGGATGCGGAGGGGACGTGTTTTGCCTGGGGCTTTCTGGGGATAAACAGCAGAGCAGGGGCCGGAAGCTGTGCCGCACGCTGCAGCAGGCGGGAGGGGGGGGCCAAACCCGTGGGGGGGCCCCGTGCTGCTCCCCCTGACGCCGCTCTCRCCCCCAGCCTACGTGCTGCCCAAGCTGTACGTGAAGCTCCATTACTGCGTCAGCTGCGCCATCCACAGCAAGGTGGTGAGGAACCGCTCCCGGGAGGCCCGCAAGGACCGGACCCCCCCGCCCAGGTTCAGACCCGCCGTACGTATCGGCTGTGGGGCAGCCCCCCAAGCCCGCCCCGGAGCCGGGGAGGGGGGCTCCTGCCCCGTCTGGGGGGGGGGATTTTGTGCCCCCGAATCTCGCTAACGCTCTCCCTTTCTCTTTGGCAGGGTGCTGCCCCGCGACCTCCCCCCAAGCCGATGTAAAGAGGCTCCGGCTGAGAATGTGTCTAAAACCAGCCTAAATAAAGGATTCCACAGTGACCCTGCCTGAGCGCGTGTGGGGCTGGGGGGGGCAGCGGCGCAGTGCCCGGGGGCTGCCGAGGGGGTCCCCGAATGGGGGGACGTCCCAGCCCCTTCCTCGCGAGGGGGTCCCGGAGCGAGGGGGGGGAGGCACCTCCGCAGGGCTCCCCGTCCCCGGTGGGGGGCTGCGGGGGCCGGTGCGCGGCGGGGGCTGCTCCCCTTCCCCGGGGGGGCTGCGCGGGGTGTCCCGGGAGCGGCCGGGCCCTCGGTTTTCCGGTCCGGCCGGCAGGTGCTGCTGCGGGTGCTGCTGCCGTTGCTCTTTGCCCCGCTGGCGCTCGCCAAGGCCAACGGTCCTGTTTACGGCAGGGGAGGGAAGGGGTGTGTGCGCCTGCGCCGGTGCAGGGGGGGAAAGCTCCTGC
>NW_020447505.1:13273-14521 GCF_003343035.1 Apteryx rowi | reverse complement strand
GCCCCGGCCCGGCACCGGCACCGGTCCCGGCACCGGTCCGGCGCGCTGCCCTGGGCGCTGCTGCTGCTCTGCGCCCCGGCCGCCGGCTCCGCGCAGGCAGGTGAGCACCGAGCATCGGGCACCGGGGATCGCGGGGCTGCACGAGGATCCCGGGACGGTCGCGGGCACCGGGAGCACCCGGCGGGACCGGGGCTGCACGGCGGGACCGGGGYGCCCGACCGTGCTGGGGCAGCGCGGAGGGACCAGGAAGCCCCGGGAAGGAGCCGGGAGCGCTCGGGAATCGCGGGGCTGCAGGGGGATCCCGCGGCGGCCGCGTGCCCCGGTCCCCCCGACGGCTCCGGGGCTGCACGGGGGGGGGGGACCGGGGGTCCCGGAGTGCGTGGGGGGACCGGTGCCCCCGACCGTCCCGGGGCTGCGCGGGGGTCCCGGGGATGTGGGGGTCCCGCCGGGCTGGTGCCAGTGTTTGCAGCAGTTCCCCATTCCCGGGGCTGTGCCCCGACGCCGTGACCGAGGGGCTCCCGGGAGCTGTGTGGCCCCGGCCGGGGGAACCGGCCCCACAGAGCCCCGGCGGCCGGGGGAACCGGCCGTGTCCCCCTGGAGCAGCCGGCCGGGCCGGGGGCTCGACGCCCTCCCTCCCGCCAGCCGCCCCGCGCCACGCCGGCACCTGTGCGCCCCGCAGCTGCCGGCTAATTTTAGGCTCTGGGACCGGCCGCGCGCCTCCAGCAATGCCGCTGGAATCCGGATCCGGGACCGGCCTCCCCCGGATACCCGGAGCGGGAGACCCTCCGGCCCCCGCGGGGCCAGCGCTGCCCCCCAGGTCCCCCGTGCCCAGGCCCTGCCCGCCCCGTCCGGGCTGCGGCGTGGCCGGAGGGTGCGACGGAGGCACCTCGCCTCGGCCCCGCYGTTTCGGGGAGGCGGAAGGCGGGAGAAAGCGGTGGCGGGGGGACGTTCCCGGAAGGAAAGGGCCGCCCGGGAGTTGTTTTTCAGCCCCAAAACGAAAACATCGAGGGCTGGACGCAAAGGTGGAGCCGGGCGCACGTCAGCGGTGCGAACGTGCCGTGTGTGTGCGCGCGGGTGCAAAATCTCTGTGTCATCTGCGTTGCTGGGTGGGGCGGTTTCGGGAAAGGGGGAAAGGGAGGAATAAACGGGGCCCYGTCGCCAGCGCCTCGGTGCCGCTGGGCCTGGCCACGTGCTGCCGGCGATGCCCGGGGCCAGCTCGCGCGGGAACTGGCTCGTGCAGGGGCTGCT
>NW_020447505.1:10586-11491 GCF_003343035.1 Apteryx rowi | reverse complement strand
ACGCCGCGGGGGGATGTGGCAGCGGCCATCGAGGGGAGGGCGAGGCCACCGTGGGCAGCAGGGACCTGGCCACCGTGGGGGGACATGGACGCTGCAGGGGGACCGGGATGCCATGGGGAGATGCGGCCGTGGCCATCCGGGGGGGGACAGCGGCACCATGGGGGGGGTGGGACGAGATGGGGCCATCGAGGTGGGGACAAGGCCACCATGGGCAACATGGTCGTGGCCACCATGGGGGGACATGGCTGTGGTCATCAAGGAGGGGACCCGGCCATCGTGGGGGCCGCGGTGGCCCTGGGGGGGGGGTGGCCGCGCCGTCGGCACGTCGCCCACGCCGCCCTGCCCGCAGTGTGCGCGGGGACCCTCAACGGGCTCAGCGTCACGGGGGACGCCCAGCACCAGTACCAGACCCTGCACAAGATGTACAACAACTGCGAGATCGTCATGGGCAACCTGGAGATCGTCCTCATCGACCACACGCAGGACCTCTCCTTCCTGCAGGTGCGCGAGGGGGGGTCCTCGTGCGAGGGGGGTCCTCGTGCGAGGGGGGTCCTYGTGCAAGGGGGTCCTCGTGYGAGCAGGGTCCTCATGCAAGCGGGGTCCTTGTGCAAGCAGGGACCTCATGCAAGGGGGATCCTCGTGCAAGGGGATCCTTGTGCGAGCAGGGTCCTTGTGCAAGGGAGATCCTTGTGCAAGCGGGGTCCTCGTGCAAGGGGATCCTCATGCAAGGGGATCCTCGTGCGAGCAGGGTCCTTGTGCAAGGGAGATCCTTGTGCAAGCAGGGTCCTCGTGCAAGGGGATCCTCGTGCGAGCAGGGTCCTTGTGCAAGGGAGATCCTTGTGCAAGCAGGGTCCTCGTGTGAGGGGGATCCTCGTGCAAGCAGGGTCCTCGTGCAAGGGGATCCT
>NW_020447505.1:7840-8901 GCF_003343035.1 Apteryx rowi | reverse complement strand
AGGGAGGTGTCCGTGGGTCTGTGCATCTGTCCGTCCGTGCATCTGTCCGTGCATCCATCCGTGCAACCGTCCGGCTGTCTGTCTGCAGGGAGGGGTCTCACCCATGCACCCCCGGGGGGGTGGGCATGGGGTGATGCTGGCCACACAAGGGAGGTGTCCGTGTGTCCATGCATCTGCCTGTCTGTGCATCCGTCCCTGCATCCGTCCATGCACCTGCATGTCTGTCAGTCTGTGGGGAGGGGTCTCACCTGTGCACCCCGGGGTGGGCGTGGGGTGATGCTGGCCATGCGAGGGAGGTGTCCGTGTGTCCGTGCACCACTGTGTCTGTCTGTCCGTGTGTCCATGCATCCAGCGCTGTGTCCATGCATCACTGCACCTGTGTGTCTGTGCACCCCTGTGTCCGTGCATGCGTGCACCCGTGCTGCGTCCGGCATGGCGCTGTCTGTGTGTCCGTACGGGTCTGCGTCCGYGCGTCCGGCGTGGCTCTGTGCGTGTGTCTGCGCTGCATCCGTGTGTCTGGCGTGGCGCTGTGCGTGTGTCCGCACGGGGCTGCGTCCGCGTGTCCAGCGTGGCTCTGCGCGTGCGTCCGCGCGGGGCTGCGTCCGTGCGTCCGYGCCTCGGCGCTCTGACCGTCCCCGCCGCAGGCGTGCCGGCACTTCAACGACAGCGGGGCCTGCGTGCCGCTCTGCCCCCGGCCCCTCATCTACAACAGACTCACCTTCCAGCTGGAGCCCAACCCCGACACCAAGTACCAGTACGGGGGCATCTGCGTCCGGAGCTGCCCGCGTGAGCCGGGGCGCCGCGGCGGGGAGGGCCGGCGGGCGAGGGCCCAGGCGTCCGGGCGAGGGCCCAGGCGTCCGGGCCCCCCCCCTGCCTCCAACCCCGGGGCCCCTTGGTCCCCGCGGCGCCCCCCCGGGTCCTTACCAGGCGGCGGGGTCGTATTCGGCCCACACGCGCACGTACTCGTCCAGGTGGTGGGGCCCCAGGATGGAGGAGTCGCGCGTCAGGTACTCGAAGTTGTCCATGATGACGGCGACGAAGAGGTTCAGCATCTGGGGGGG
>NW_020447505.1:4130-5285 GCF_003343035.1 Apteryx rowi | reverse complement strand
GTGGGCACTGGGATGGGATGGTCCCCGGGAAGGGATGGACCCCAGGGGAGCCCCCAGGGTGGGATGGACCCAGAGGAAGGTACTGGGACGGGATGGACCCGAGGTGGGCACTGGGATGGGATGGTCCCCGGGGCGGGATGGACCCCGGGGCAAACAGCAGGGAGGGATCCAGGGATGGAGCCCAGGCTGGGCACCGGGGCAGGACGGAGCGATGGAGCCGAGGCCRCCCGGCCGCTGACCCTCGCCCCGTCCCCGCAGCGAGACGCGGGAGTTCGCGCAGGGGAACGAGTGCTTCGAGTGTCACCCCGAGTGCGAGCGCATGGAGGGCAGCGTCACCTGCAACGGCTCGGTACGGCCCCGGCCGGGCACCCGCAGCAGCAACGGCCCCGCGGGTCCTCACATGCCCCCCSCATCCCATCCCGTTCCGTCCCATCCCGCAGGGCGCCGACACCTGCACCCRCTGCGCCCACTACCGGGACGGGCCGCACTGCGTGGAGAGCTGCCCCGAGGGCATCCTGGGCGAGCGCGGGCCCATCTACAAGTACCCCGACGCCAGCCGCGAGTGCCGGCCCTGCCACGAGAACTGCACCCGCGGGTGCGCCGGGGCGCTGGGTGGGAGCGGGGGGCATGGGACCCCCCCCCCAGGCGTCTGGTTTGGGGAGGGGGGGAACCAGCCGCACCGCGTCTCACCCCCGGCTCCGGCTCCGCAGGTGCCTGGGGCCGCTGCTGCAGGACTGCCTGGGGGAGCCCCTGCCCATCTCCAGGTACCGCGGGGCAGCGGCTGCCTGGCCTGGCCCCAATCGGTCCCGGGGCGCGCAGCTTGCGCTGGGGACCCTCTGCCCTGGCCGTGCCGGGCTGCACCATGCTGTGCTGCACTGCACCATGCCGTGCAATGCTGCACCGCACCGTGCTGTGCCGTGCAATGTTGCGCTGTGCTGTGCGATGCTGTGCCAGGCAATGTTGCAGTGTCACCCCGTGCCATGCCATGCTGCACCATGCCGTGCTGTGCAATGCTGCACTGTGCCATGCTGTGCTGTGCCGTGCAATGCTGCACTGCCATCCTGTGCTGCACCGTGCCGTGCTGCATCATGCCATGCCGTGTTATACTGCTCTGTGCCTTGCTGTGCCATGCTGCTCCATGCCATGCCATGCTGC
>NW_020447505.1:0-1077 GCF_003343035.1 Apteryx rowi | reverse complement strand
GCCGGCTCCCGCCTTGCAGACGCCCATCAAGTGGATGGCGCTGGAGAGCATCCACTTCGGCAAGTACACGCACCAGAGCGACGTCTGGAGCTACGGTGAGCGCGGCCGCCGGCCCCCAGCCCAGCCCAGCCCAGCCCAGCCCAGCCCAGCCCGGGGGCGCGCGGGGGGCTCACGGGGCCGCTCCCCGCAGGCGTGACGCTCTGGGAGATGATGACCTTCGGGGCAGAGCCCTACGCCGGCATCCGCCTCGCCGAGGTGCCCGACCTGCTGGAGAAGGGCGAGCGGCTCTCGCAGCCCCAGATCTGCACCATCGACGTCTACATGGTCATGGTGAAGTGTGAGTGCGGGGGCGCCGCGCGGCTCCGTCCCGGGGGCACGGCTCCATCCTGGGAGCGTGGCATGGCTCGGTCCCCAAGGCACGGTGTGGCTCCATCCCCGGCACGTGGCATGGCTCCATCCCTGGGATCCCGCTYGGTCCCCGAGGCACGGCGCGGCTCCGTCCCAGGGGCACAGCACAGCTCAGTCCCTGGGGTCCCGGCTCACTCCTCAGGATCCTAGTTTGGTCCCTGGGGTCCCAGCTCAGTCCTCAGGATCCCAGTTCRGTCCCTAGGGTCCCAGCTCAGTCCTGGGTCCTGGCTCAGTCCCTGGGACATGGCTTGGCTCAGCCCTGGGATCCCGCTTGGTCCCTGGGACACGGCACAGCTCTGTTCCCCCAGATCCCAGCTCAGTTCCCAAGGCACGGCACGGCTCCATTCCTGGGATCCCGGCTTGGTCCCAGGAGCCCAGCTCGGGCCCTGGGACACAGCTTGGCTGCGGGAATCCCGGCTTGGTCCCTGGGATCCTAGCTCAGCCCCTGGGGTGCATCCCAGTCCAGTCCCTGGGGGTCCCGGCTCGATCCCTGGGGGTCCCATCTTGGCCCCCGGGATCCCAGCTCGGTCCCCGGGGTGCCGGCGGCGGGTCTGATCCGTGGCGGTGCCCGCAGGCTGGATGATCGACGAGAACATCCGCCCCACCTTCAAGGAGCTGGCGAACGAGTTCACCCGCATGGCCCGCGACCCGCCGCGCTACCTGGTGATC
>NW_020447504.1:82789-86710 GCF_003343035.1 Apteryx rowi | reverse complement strand
GTGAGGACCCTGCACACCCCTGGCCCCCAGCCGGGCACCCCTCTGGGGCAGAGCGGGCAGCAGGGGGGGGTCACCCACCTCCTGTCCCCATTGCCCCCCCCCGACATGTGTCGCATCCCCTCCGGGACCCCCTGTGGCACGGGTGCCCGTCCCCACGTCACCCCCCCAGGGGGAAACACCACGGTGCCAGGCAAGGGTTTATTCTCCAGGGAGCGGCAGCGGGGTGGCGTGTCCCGTAGGTGCCGAGGGGGGGGCAGCAGGGTGGGGGCAGCGTGCCCCAYAAGCACCCAAGGGTGTCGGGGGCATCGGGACTGGGACAGGGGGGTCAGGAGGTGCGTGCGATGGGAGCAGGGCCACAGTGTCCCCTCGGTGCCACGGGGTCGCGTGGGCTTGCAGTGGGGCTGGGCAGGGGTGCGTGGGGGGGGGGGCCGTGTGCCCCCCACTAGCCCTGGGCATCCCCGGGCTCCGGGGCCTGGCCCGGCGTCAGCTCCTGCTTGTCCTCCTCCGTGGGCGGCCGGGTCCTCTTGAAAAAGCCCATCTGGAAGAGGGGACATGGTGACACCCCAGCCACAGGGAACCCTCCCCAGATGTGTCCTCCTAGGGCACATCTGTGCCCCATTTCTGCCCCCCCCCCGGGGTGCCCGGCAGCGCCAGCACCCCACTCCCAACCCCACTCACCTTCCACATGACGAGGATGAAGATGGTGAGGAGCAGGAGCCCGGCCAGGATGCCCAGCACCACCCACCACACCGGCAGGTCCTTGGTGCTGGGGCTCATGCGYACCACCTCCGTGACGGCCTGCGCAGGGACAGGGTGGGTGCCCACCGGGTTGGCCCGGACACCCCCCAGGTGCCCCCCACCAGCCCAGCTACCGTGACCGTCCCCAGTCACCCCGAACGCAGCCCCACACCCCGAGCTGGTGCCCAGCCCCGCCAGGTGGGTGCCAGCCTCCTCGGGTGGGTGCCAGCCTCCTCGGGCCCCCACACCAGCCCTACCGTGTCCTCTCCGGTGGGCAGCACGCTGGGCTGGATGTGATACGGCATGCCGGAGACGTTGAACCAAGCATGGGACTGGATGAGGAACTTCTTCAGGAGATGCTCACGCTGGGCACAGACACATGGGCCGGCATGAGGGGTGCTGGCACCCACAGCCCTGCATCCAGCGTCCCCACGGGTGCCCTCTTCAGAACCTGGACACCTGGGTCTCCAGCTCTGCAACAACCTCAAGACCTTGGCCAGGCAAATCCTGCTGGGCGCACAGTGCTGGGAGCCACAAATGGGCTCCTGCTGTGGTGGCCCCAACTGCTTGGCGCCACCCTTCAGGGTACCAGGAGGACACCCCTCCCACGGGCACCAGGACATGGTGGGCAGGGAGGGCATGTGGCACGTGCTCCATGGGGACCTGCTCCACGGGGACCCGCTCCACGGGGACGCTGTGGGTGACGCCTCAGGGCCCTGGCGGGCGGGGGCACCGTACCTTGTGCAAGGTGTCCATCCAGAGCAGGGCATGGACGCTCACCAGCGCCCGCTGGTCCTTGGACAAGCTCTGCACCTCGCACACGATGCTCACGCATGGCTCGGCGCTGCAGTTCTGCCAGGGCACGGCGGGCCCGTCACCCCCAGGGCACCCGCTGGGGTCCCACTATGCACCCAGGAGGCCGGGTGAGGCCAGCGGGGTACGGCGTGGTGCACCCAAGGCAAAGGCACCCTGGGCAGTGCCCGACACGTGGCTCAACCCATCCAAGAGCAACCTCCAGGTCTGTCCATCCCACCCCATCGGGTGCTTCCAGGTGCCCGCTGCTTGCCCAGCGCATCCTCTGCCTCCCGGCATCTCCAGCTCAGTGCACCCACCAAGGATGGTGCTGCAAGACCTCACCCAGCGCCCGCAGTGGCGGAGGGGTCACCCGCTCTCCCCGCGGCGCTGAGAACGTTCCCTGCTCACCACGTGGACCTGCTCGCCCAGGGCGGCCGGGGGCAACTCGTCCACCGCCCTGCGCTCCCGCTGGTGGCTGGCGTTGCGGGCCGAGGCGCCCGTGGGCCGGGGGATCTCCAGCTGTGAGGAGAAGCGGACGTGGCCTTGGGTCTCCGCCAGCGAGCACCCGGCGGGTGTCCCCCCACCCACCCCACTGCCCACCTACCTGCTTCGAGTTGAGGCCGGGGGGCTCGGTGCAGTTCATGCCCCCCTCGGTGCCCAGCTCCAGCAGGTAGAGCAGGAGGCTGCCTTGGAGCCGGCTGGGCACGGCGAGGCGCAGGGTGACGCCGCTCACGGTGCTGGGCCCCTCGTTGTGGAGCTGCGGGACACGAGCGAGGTGGCACGGGGACGGCGGGCACCGGGAAGGGTGCGGGTTGGGGGGGGGGAGAGGAGAGGTGGGTGCCGCCGGCTACCTGGTAGACGTGTTCCACCTTGAGGCCGTGGTCCTCCAGGCGCCGGCTGCCCTCCACCGCCTGCCACGTCGGGGGCAGCACGGCGGTGGCGGGCAGGGAGGTCCTGGGCAGGAGAGGGGGGCTCAGCGGTGGGCTGCTGCGCCCGCTGCACCCGCTGCGCCCGCCCCACGCACCCCCCTCACCCTCGCAGCCTCACGGTCGCCAGGGTCTCCACGGGCACCCTCACCACCTCCACGGCGCTGTTGGGGYTGCGGCTGTTCTTGCTGCCAGAGCGGAGGGCGAGAGGCAGGTGAGAGCGGCCGGGGTGGCACCGACCCACCCCCTGCCCCCGGGTGCCCACCCCTGTTTCGGGGGGACGACGCGGAGACGCGACGGGGGCACCCCATCCCGGACGCCTGGGTCCCGAGCGGCCGGAGGGCAGGGGAAGGGGGTGGGCGGCCACGGTGGCACCCGGCAGGGTGGGAGGCAGCAAGGGGAGGGGGGTGCAGGCAGGTCGGCGCCGCGGGCACCGGCGCTGCCACGGGCACCGCGTCACCTCCGCAGCTGGAGCCGGAAGGCGATGGCGTCACCCGCGTCCTCCAGGTCGGACACGCTCAGCTCCATGTCCACGGTGACCTGCAGGGCGGCCGGAGGGCAGCGGCGGTGGGCGCCCCGGCCGTCGCGGCGCCAGCAGGCCTGAAGCCAGGGTGAGGGGCACGGCCGCCGGGCCCTTACCCGGGTGCCGGCCTTCATGGGGTTGCCCAGCCCGCAGCTGGAGCCGGAAGGCGATGGCGTCACCCGCGTCCTCCAGGTCGGACACGCTCAGCTCCATGTCCACGGTGACCTGCAGGGCGGCTGGAGGGCAGCGGCGGTGGGCACCCCGGCTGCCGCGGTGCCAGCAGGCCTGAAGCCAGGGTGAGGGGCACGGCCGCCGGGCCCTTACCCGGGTGCCGGCCTTCATGGGGTTGCCCAGCTCGCAGACCACCACGTGGCTCCCGTTCTCCTTCCGGGGGTTGCAGCCGAGCTTCTCCTGCCCCTGCGGCGGGAYGGGGTTGGAGGCGGGGGGGGGACGAAGGTGGCACGAGGCGGGAGCCCGGCACCCGCACGGAGGGTGGCAGCGTCCCCCCGCGGAGACACCCAGCGAGGGGCAGGGAGGGSGGCTGAGCACCCCTAAGTGACCCCCCCCTCCCCGGGCACCCACCTGGATGTCGCTGGCGGCTTTCTGGTAGTGGGTGCCGGGGGGCAGCTGCACCCGCAGCTCGGCCTCGAAGGCGCCTTCGCCGGCGTTGCTGGCGTTGGCGCGCAGGCGCACCGCGTTCTCCGCCCCGATGAGCAGGCGCGTGCCGGGCCTGGGGACACGTGGCCCGTGCCATCAGGCGGCCCCCCCCCGGCCCGGTGGCACCCTGCCCCTCACCGCCGCCTCTGTCCCCCCCCCAGGGCGGCACCCGGCTGCTCACGTGTCGGCGGCGAGGCGGAGGTCGGGGGTGCAGACGTTGTCCTCGCCGCAGTCCAGCACGATGCGCGTCTGGGCCGGGGGCGAGGCGAGAGGTGGGGGCAG
>NW_020447504.1:35853-82514 GCF_003343035.1 Apteryx rowi | reverse complement strand
GGGGTGGGCAGGGGTCCGTGCCGGGAGGGATGGGGATGGTGGGGTGGGCAGGGGTCTGTTCCAGGTAGGGATGGGGACAGCAGGGCAGGCAGGGGGTCCGTGCTGGGGAGGGATGGGGACAGTGGGGTGGGCAGGGGTCCATGTCGGAGAGGGATGGGGATGGCAGGGTGGGCAGGGGTCTGTACTGGGGTGGCACTGGGGATGGCAGAGTGGGCAGGGGGCATGTCCCCAAGAGGGACCAGGGGCAGCAGAGTGGGCAGGAGCACAGTGGTGGCCCTGGTGCCACGCGGGCCCAGGCCCCGCCGAGGGCACCGGGGACCGGTGCCCTCGCCCTCTTGTCCCCAGGCTTGGTGGCACCACGAGGTCACCGGCGCGGGGGCCCCACCTGCTCCTGCACCAGCGTGTCCCCGTAGAGCACCAGCTCCAGCCCGGCGGTGCCCTGCGCCGCTGCCAGCGTCAGGTTGAGGCTCACGACGATGGGGCTCAGCTTGTCCTTGAACTCGGCCTCGTCCTAGGGGCACCATGAGGTCCACGTGCCCAGCGCCCCTCCGCRTGCCCGACCGCCGTGCCCCGTCTGGGGACACCCCCGTGCCCGCCCCGTACCCGCAGGTAGGCGGTGAGGTTGCGGCAGAGCGGCGGCGCCCCGGGGACCAGCGTCAGGTCCTGTCCCCAGGACGACTGGCCACCGTGGAGCAGGAGGACCCTCCTGGCCGGCTTCTGCTTCAGGCGGTCCAGCTGCAGGTTGGCCAGCAGGTCTGGGCAGGGGACAGGGACGGTGACACCGGGCAGCTCCCCAGCACGGGCCCTGGTGCCACCCCAGAGAGGTGGACACTGCGTGTGGTTGTCCCCCCTCCTGCCGGAGGGGGACGATGCCCGGGCACTCACGGATGCTCTTGGGGATGCGCTGGCCCGACACGCTGACGCACAGCGAGATGGAGAAGCTGCAGGGAGGACAGTGCCCGCGGGCGCTCAGGACCCGCCGTGCCCACCGTGCCCACCGTGCCTGCCGGGCCGGCCGGGCCACTCACCAGCTGACACGGGCGCCGGAGCCGGGCACCGCGCACTGCTGCTCCTCGGGGTTCAACCCGTCGGGGACGCCGAGCTGCGTGTGGGCCACCACCACGGGCTGGCCCCTGCGGGCGCCGCGGCGGAGGGCAGAGCTGAGGCTCCGTCCGTCCGTCCGTCCGTCTGTCCCCGCACCCCGGCCCCAATCCCACGCGGGGCAGCCCCGACGCCACGGGGGGGGTGGCCGCCCGACGCCGCGACTCACCGGTACACGGCCACCTTGGCGGCCCCGAACGCCCCCACCAGCAGATCTGCGGGACGAGCGCAGCGTTGGCACCGGTGGCACCGCGTACCCGGCGGTGGCACCGCRCGCCCCGCGGCGGCACCGAGCCCGCGGCCGTACCCGGGTAGCCGTTGCCGTCCAGGTCGGAGGCGCCGCGGAGGGCGAAGCCGAAGGCGGCCGGCCCCGGGAAGGGGCTCTCGAGGCGCTGCGAGGGCGTCCGCGCCAGCCCCTCGCTCTGCCCTCGGAAGACGAAGACGCGCCCGCTGCCGGCGTCGCCGCCGAACGGGGCGCCCACGGCCACGTCTGGCGACAGAGCGGGGACGGCGGGATGGCACGAGCRTGGCGGGGGGGCTGCCCGGCACTCCTGGGCCCCCCCTGCCTCAGTTTCCCCAAGGCTGGGCACCGCGGGCGACGCGTCTCCCCCCACCCTCGTACCAACCCACCCGCAGCCCCGCGCCGCGGGCATCGCCGCCCGCCCGCCCGCCCGGCGTTACCGGTGTAGCCGTCCTGGTCCAGGTCGCCGAGGCTGGCGATGGCGGAGCCGAAGCGGCCGTAGGCGTCGGGGCCCGTCAGCGTCTGCCAGGGCCGCGCGTAGGGCCGGGCCCCGCGCTGCAGGTAGAGGTAGACGCGACCCACCTCGTGGCGCTTGCCGTCGGCGCGCCGCTCCAGGAACAGCGGTGCCCCCACCAGCACGTCGTCCCGCCTGGCGCCGAGCGGGAAGGCGTCCGGTGGGTGCCCACGGCGCTAGCCCGGCGTCCCTGCGTGGGGGGAGGGGCTGGGGGGGGCAGGGACACGCAAGCGCGGCCTCACCCGTCCCCGTCGACGTCCGCCACAGCCACCGTGTGCCCGAAGTACGATGCCACCTTGGAGAAGGTCGCCGGGGTGAGGGACGGCGCTGGGGCAGGGAGCGATGGAGCCCGGCGTGGGGCTGGGGGTGGCCCCGTGGGGTGGGTGGCCCCGTGGGGTGCCATGGGGTGATGGGGGCACTGGGCGCTATGGGGCACTATGGGACCAGCGCTGGGGGTGACGGGGGCGGTGAGATTGGTGCTATGGGGTAAGGGGGCAGTYGGATAGGGTGCAGTGGGTGCTGTGGGTCAGGGCACAGCGGGGCAGGGTGCTGCAGGGTGACAGTGCAGTGGGACTGGGTGCAATGGGTGCAAGTGGGTGCAGTGGGACAGGGTGCGGCAGGGCAGGGTGCTGCATGGTGCAATGGGTGCCGTGGGGCAGGGCACAGCAAGGCAGGGTGCTGTCTGGTGGCAGTGCAGTGGGGCAGGGTGCAATGGGTGCTGTGGGTGCAGTGGGACAGGGTGCGGCAGGGCAGGGTGCTGCATGGTGCAATGGGTGCCGTGGGGCAGGGCACAGCAAGGCAGGGTGCTGTCTGGTGGCAGTGCAGTGGGGCAGGGTGCAATGGGTGCTGTGGGTGCAGTGGGACAGGGTGCAGTGGGGCAGGCTGCTGCGGGGTGCTGGTGCAGCGGGGCAGGGTGCAATGGGTGCCGTGGGGCAGGGCACAGCAAGACAAGGTGCTGCAGCGTGCCGGTGCAGCGGGGCAGGGTGCAATGGGTGCCGTGAGGCAGGGCGCAGCGAGGCAGGGTGCAATGGGTGCCAGTGCAGCGGGGCAGGGTGCAATGGGTGCCGTGGGGCAGGGCGCAGCGAGGCAGGGTGCTGCAGGGTGCCRGTGCAGCGGGGCAGGGYGCAATGGGTGCCATGGGGCAGGGTGCCGCGGGGCGCCGGTGCAGCGCAGAGGGTACCTGCTCGCTGGCGATGCCCTGCAGCCGGCGCAGGCTCAGCCCGGCGCTGAAGATCTCCACCTGCCCAGAGCAGCGTCAGGACCCTCGCGCCCGCCCGGCACGGGCTCCCACCGCTGCCACGTGTCACCCCAGGGTGCTGGCACCCAAGGCAGCCCCACGCCGGGCGCTCGGCACCGCTCACCTCGCCCCTGGTGTCGCTCTTGTTGGGCACCCCCACCACGTACTCTGCCAGGGAGGAGAGCCCTGAGCGTCCCCGTGCCACCGACGCGGGGCCGGGCCCGGTGGCACCTGGACCTTTGGGTGCCACGGGGTCCCTGGAGATGGGGGGGCCGCCACCCCCACGCTGGTGACACAGGCGCCGCTGCCACCCGCGTCCGGCCCTACCTGTGGTGTCGCGATCGCCATCGAGCTCGCCCACGGCCACCGAGTACCCTGCGGGGACATGGGCGCCGGCTGAGCCCCGCGGCCGGGTCAGGGGGTGCTCGGCGCCCGCAGCGGGGTGCAGGACGCCTGGGCCCTTCCCCGGCCAGCAGTGCCACTGGCTTTGGGGCCCTGCCCTGCCTCAGTTTCCCCAGGCGGCAGAGGCGGCGCCGCGCCGTCGCTCACCCCGGTACGCGTTGTCGTAGTCCTCGGAGGCCTGCTGCGCCGTGGGGCGGCCCGGGCCCTCCGGCCACAGCAGCGAGGCGCCGTGGTAGCGGGACAGGATGGCGTCCACGCTCACCGAGTACAGCAGGCCTGGAGCGGGGGGACACGGAGCGGGTGCCAGCGCCGGCGGGGTCACGGCGCTGCCACCTGCCCACCCGCCTGCCCYGGGCGCCGGCGCGGGGCTGCCCGCGGCACCCGTCCCCCACGGCCGGGCCGGCTTGGGGACGGGGGCACAGCCGGGTGCCTGGGGCAGGGCGAGCCGGAGCCCGTGGGGACATGGGGGTGCGAGGGACACCCAGCCCGGGCAGGGGGACGCGGAGGTGCCACCGCGGGGTGCCGAGGGCGCCCGCAGCCCCCCGCGAGGCCGCACTCACCCGAGAAGTAGTAGCCGCCGGGGGCGCCCAGCACCAGCGTGCCGTCCTGCGGGAAGGGCCCGGCCTCAGCCCCCGCCGCCGCGACGTCCCCCCACCGCCACGACGTCCCCCCACCACCACGACGTCCCCCCGCCGCCCCCCCCGGGCGCCGCTCGACTCACCGGGCCGGCGGCGGCGCTGAAGCCCAGCTCGCAGTAGCGCCTGTCGTAGGCTGCGGGCACGCGGCAGCGTCAGCGGGGGCCGGGACGGGCAGCCCCCCGCCGCCACCGCCATCGTCCCCGTCACCCCGCGCTCACCGTAGCCGCTCTGGCGGTAGAGGTCGGCCATGATGGAGTCGCGGCAGGGCGCGTAGCGGGCGAAGCGCCGCAGCCCGCCGCTGCCCACGAAGCAGGCGCCCGCGGGCGTCCGGAAGGCCTCGGCGACGCCGGCGATGGCGTTCCAGTGCTGCAGCGGGGCGCAGGCCTGGCGGCGCCGGAGGCCTCAGCTGCCGGRCGGAGCGGGCCGCCGCGCCGTGGCGTCCCCGGCGCCGGTGGGGACATTCTGCCCTGTGTCCCCCCCCCACCATGGGCACCCACCACCAATTTGCCGTCCCAGCTGGTCACCGACGCTCCCAGCCACTGGTGCGACTTGTAGGTGCGGAGCTGCAGCGACGCCTTGGTCTCCGTCTCGTCCCCTGGGGCGGGAGGCGAGGGGGGGGGGTGCCAGGCCGGGCGGGGGGGGGGGACGCTGCCCGGCCGCCCCCGTCCCCCCGCCCCGCGCGCGCCCCCCACGCACCCTCGGCATCGACGGCGACGGGGCGACACGGCGCCTCGCCGGGGGGCCAGGAGCAGAGGAAGACGGCGCCGGGCTGGACCACGCCGGGCTGCGAGGTGTTGGCACGGGGAGCCCCCACCGCCACGCTCGTCCTGCGGTGCCCGAAAGAGGGGGTGGCGATGGGGGGGGGTCAGCGCCGGCCACCACGCTGTCCCCCCCCCTCCCCGGGGCGCCGCGGCTCTTCCCACCTGCCCTCGGCCACGTGGAAATCCAGGGCGAAGCCGAAGTAGCTGCCCGGGGGCCCCTCGTACACCGCGGGCCGGGCGCGGAGCAGATCCAGGGCTGGCGCTGAGCGCGGCGCCAGGACGAGCACCAGGGCGCAGAGCAGGGCAGCAGCGTCCCGGGCAGCCGCCATCGTCGCCCCGGCTGGCGCCCGAATGCGCCCGGCCGCCCCCGGCGCCGCCCGCCCCGGCGCTTCCGCTGCTTATCTAGGGGGATGCAGCCGGGGACGGTCACGGCCGGGGGCCACAAGAAGGGATCCGGCCTCCTTCCCCCCCCACCGCCGGCCCCGCTGGGGACCCAAACGGGGACCTGCCCCGGGGCACCCRGGTGGCACCGTCCCGGGGCGCGCGCTGCTTTGGGGAACGGGCTGCCCGGGGAGGGGCGAAGCGGTGCCCAGCGCCCCCGGGGGGACGCGGCGAGGGACAGGGACCCTTGGCCACCGGAGCCGCCTATCTGCGCAGCCCAGGCGGCTGCGGCCGGGCACGGCGGAAACGCGGCGAGCGGGAGAGACGGCTCCGCGGCCCCTTTTGCCCAGGGTCCCCTCGGCTCGGCGCTTAACCCCGCCGGCGCCGGCCGGGGGGAGACGGAGCGGAGCAGCGTCCAGGCGCCAGATCCTCGGAGTCGCCCGGCAGAAGCCCCGTACTCAGCTCGGCTTAACCCGCTTGCGGCGTGAATTTAACGGAGCCCAATTAAGGCCGCGCAAGCTGGCAGCAAACCCAAAGCACCGGTGAAGCTGGAGGTTCGGCGGAGAAACCTTTTGCATGCCGGCCGCCCTGCTCGGGGCGGTTTCGGGCACTTCCCGGCCTCCTGGCAGAGAGATGCCCGTTATCCGCCAGCTGCTCCTCATGCCGGGAGCCGACAGCAGGGAGAAGGCCGCGAGCCGGAGCATCTCCGGCCTTTGACGTGGAAATGGGGCTCGGGTGGCTGAGCGAGCCGAGGAAAGGGCTCGGAGCCCGGCTGCGGGCAGGYGAGGAGCTCGCCCTGCTCCGTACACACCCCGCAGCGCGCTGCCCCGGAGGAGTGCTCGCAGCGGCAGGCTGTGCCGGCACACGGCGGCTCCCACGGAGGGGACGGACCGTGCACGGTGGAGGGGTCTCATGGAGTGACAGCGGCCGAGCGATGGCTCGTCCCACGAGCCCAACCGCGGTGGCAGCCGCCAGCCCCAATGCAAGGTCCGCACCTGCCCCTTGGAGCAGCTGGAAGACAGCTCGAGCCTTTTGGCTGCTGTTTAATAGCTGCAATTGGAAACGGGCAGGACGGGTCCAAAGCTGTGGCCAGGAGGGGGGCTTCAAAGCACCGAGGCCAGCAGACGAGCTGGCTCTAAAGAGCAGGAACCTCATAGCTAAGGAGCAGAAGAGCCCCGAGCCCGGCGCCGACAGCTCTGCTACGCTCTTGGACCAGCTTTGGTCTCCTCCTGCCAAGGGGCTGCCGGGACCCCGAGAGCCAGGGCTCAACAGCAGGCTGGAAACCACAGCAGATGTTTCCCTTCTGCGTGGCCTTCAAGCATCAGGCCCTCCTCTCCCACCACCACCTCCAGGCACAAGCTGGTGGCTACACGCACGGCCGTTAGGAAATAATTACGCTGGCTAAACGCTGGACGCTGAGAACGGGGTTTCACGCTAAGYGGCAGCTGCTTCTCGTACCGCTGTCTCTGTGCAGCCACCATCCAAACCCCACTGAAATCCACACCAGAAGGCTTCTAGGCAACTATAATTCTCGCCCCCGTCAAATTGCTTCACTTCCCATTTCTTGCAACACTTCAGCCCCATCACTCATTCAGCCAACAAGTCCCAGGGTCAACCAAAACAGTCACTCAGGTGAAGGCAACTTTATACCCCCCTCCCCAACCCCACCCTGGGCAACGTTTGGGCTTTGAGCAGCACCAGTAAGGGCAGCACTCCCATTTTTTCCCCAAAGCTTTCAACCCAGTCAAGACCTTTAGTTAAGGAAGCAGACTGCTGCTCCACAGCACGAGCAATAGTCTCTCATCTGATGCTAATTCAGGCTTGAAAAGACAGGGTGTAACCAGGAAAGCAGCAAGGCATGGGGATGGAGAGGCACGCTGAGCAGTTCCAGATGACACAAACCCGGACAAGCGCAGGCAGCGACATGTAAGAAGCTGCTCCACCGATGGCTTTCAGAGATGACTGAGGGCAGATCCAGCAGCAGCGGTTCTGTCTGCTTCGCCCTTCTGCTGGAGGTTAGCGTCCTCCCAGCAGGAGCAAGGGCATGGCCCATTTCCCTGTCCCTCCTCCCAGCAGGAGCAAGGGCACGGCCCATCTCCCTGTCCCCTTGTGGTCCAGGTCATAAATTAGCAATGAGGTAGATGGCAAGATTGCAAGAAGGGCTGTAAGACCCCGTATCACACATTGCTGCAGCTGGCAGAGTGCAGAGGCAGTATCAYGCACGCTCTCCTACTCTTCCCTACCCATCTGCCACCGGCCACTCTCAGAGAAGGTCCCCGAGATGGGTGGACCTTCRGTGGTGGCCAGCAACAGCCGAGATGCACGTGGTTGCTCCACCACTACCACAAGAGCGGCAGCCCCCAGCACAGGGGCAGGGAGGGTGGACACGGCCCCACAAACTGCTGCGGCTGCGCAAGGGAGAGCCCRGAGCACCACRACTRGGTGCCCGAGMAGCTCRGCACCGAGGCACRTTGCCGGTTCAACCACGGYRGCACCTATAAGCACCTTTTCTTGCYTGATTTCACCTTCGGTAGCGGCTTYGGTTTATCGTGCCAGGAGAGAAGCTTGCAGTACCCATTCAGTGTACCAAGGGCTCCAACTCAWAATAATCTTTCAGTCAGTATCAGAAGTTCTTAAAACACAAATTAAGAGCACTCTCCAGTTCAGTAGGTTCTGACCAAAGTTTTCCAACCAAAACTAGATTTACCTGATGGAAAGATAAATAGAGCAATCTACTACTGTCGTTTGAGGGGGGGGGAAAGGCACTGTACAACATCCTGAGCGGAGGCAGCAGCTCCAAATCATCTCACACCTTTGGAAAGGACCACGCGTTTTTTTCCACAAATCATTGGTTTATTAGAAAGGTTTTTTTTCCCCTCATTTTACAGCATATATATATATTTATATATATATATCTTATGTGACAAAGTTAAATACAGTCTGTTTATGCTTGTTAAGTAATGATAGGTTAATTATTTTTAGCACTATTCTGGAAGTCAAAAAACCCCTGACTGCACTGTGAAGGGTGCCAGAACACGCATATTGAATCTAGAAGCTAATGAAGCTCAGCATTGAAACATTAATACTGTATTCTGTTAATTATTTACAGAGAAATTGAGTCCCCTTTTTTTTGACCGTTGTGATTCAGTCCGACCTGTTCGAATGCAAAGTTTCTTGTTTAAATAGTGAGGAAGCTCAGCGTTTTTTCAATCATTTGAATCTCTCCCCCGCATCTCAGTTGCGCGCTTCCGGAGAGGATGGAGAAAGGGAAGGCCACACGGACCTGCAGTCGAGGCACGTGCTTCGCGTCCCTCGCCACCGCCCGCCCCGGCCTGGCGCGACAGGGTTGGAGCGGATCTGCCCACCCCAAAACTGCACTAACCTAAGGAGATTTGGAACCTGAAACGTCCAGGTCGCGTGGGACAGGAGCTCTCGGTGCCGACGTGCTGGGAAGAGCTCATTACCTTGGAGAAACCTTCGACGGTTAGTGTTATCCAAAACAAATGATGCAAGAAAGAACCGAGAAATCCCTTATGAAACAATCACGGACAGGAATAACCACAATGAATCAGGCATAAAGCAAAACATCTCTCCCTGCACCGCAGACGGCAAACGGGTACAGTTAAAAGGTTCCTTCATCCCCAGAACAGAGCGACGAGCTGCGTACCTGGGCCGACACCTGCCAACCGCCATTTCGAACCCGGGGGAGAGAAAAGAAAGAAGAAAGGGGGGTGTTTTAGACTCTGTGGGAGACAACCCAAATTCCTGACGCTCCTGAGACTGCCTCCAGTGTCAATTCCTATAAAGTAGCTGCTTAGTAGACCGCGAGCATGCAGTATGCCTATGTTGCTGCCATTTGTACACCGTTTTTTTTTTTTTTACAGAACCAGCAGCCATCGCCTTCCAATGTGATGCCATTCATTAGCTGTTAGAGTCACCGGTGTCACCCATGCACCTCACGTATTCCGAGTCTCACATTTGTCTTCTGCAAAATGCTAAATGAAGATTTTTCTTTTTTACATTGTATAGTACATAAAAACTTCAAAAATACATGAGCTTGATAAAATATACATGCTTAGTCATTTTGCATCTAGCTGAAACTATAAAGTTTAACCTTTACAAGTGTCTTATTTCACCTACAGCAAACATATTTACACAAAAGCCACCAGAACAAGTACCACTAAAAGAACTGGCTGTAAAAAATATTATTGCAGTATACTACAAATGTAACCTTTTTATATGAGCTACAAAAAGCAGCATCTTTGTTTACAGAGTTCAGTGCAATTCTTTACATTAAAAAAAAATCCTATAAATTAATAAGGAAACCATCAGTATTACAGAGGAAAGAATACACTTTACACATTCTGGTTACTCTTCCGCAGTCCTCTGTATTGCTTCAATTCCTAAAGGGATTTTTCCTCTCTTTCTCATCTGAGTGCCTCCTTCACAACACCTCAATAGCTGGAAGTCAGAGTGACTTTTTCCTCAGAAGAAGAGTGGTCAAAGCCTAGATCGAAACCACAAACCGCCAATCTGAGAACCTCTCTCCAGTCCACAGTACACAAAAGGCGTCAAGGTGCAGTCCCCACGTCGGAGAAGAACGTTAATGCAGGATGGAGAAGGGTCAGAGGTCTGAACACACATGTAGCTCTTTTGTTCACTTCAGCTTTAAACTAAGATCTTACTTTCACCTTTGCTGCTTATATTAAGAGGGGAATAAAAAAAAAAATTTTAAGTATACAGCATTAGGGTGCCAAGAGATCTCCCTGCAGTGCCTGAAAACTGGTACTGGCCCAGACCAAACAACAGCGGCGATGCCCTTCCGTCAGTCTCCTTGCCAGGATCCACAGCTGTCAGTTACTGAATGTTTTATCGCCGATTACAAGCGGGATTCAATCATGCTGACTGTTTTAATGAGATGACCTCATTAAAAGGATTTTAGAGACCTGTTAGTGAGTATGAAATATCATTCATCATGCACAAGGCAGCAGAAGGAAGATCATTAAGTGTAAGAATCTAGGGGGAAAAAAAAGCCTTTCGAAGTGTCTCATTTGCCTACGTGCGAGATGATTCGTCTACGGTACAGTGCTGCTACGTACGCGGAGGCGTTGGGAAACACGAGACAATCCCCGACAGTGGATGTACACAACACTCACAAACCGACCTGCCGCCTGCCTGCTACCCAGCCCTCGAGCCATACCCGGCTGCTTCGGCTGCTAAAGACTGAAAGGAAATTCTCAGGCCTCACCTGCCAGTTGGATCAACTTCAACCCCTTCCCAAAATGCAAAATATTCTCCTTCCTCCAAGGTTACTTCATTTGTCCTTCATGTGCCGTGACTTGGGGGATGCTGCAAGTCCTGACCTGAGAAAATGGGGTGCAGCAAAGGGTGAAGATGTAACGCTGTAGCGGCCGCAGCAGCAGCAGGTCTCGGGGCAAGGAGGGTTGGATAAAGAGCATGTGGAACTGGATGAAAAGTAAAGGGACCCGGATGGATAGCTGATGCCGGAATGATGTGGATGGGGTGGCTGGCTAGAAATGTAGCAGGATGCCCTGGAATAATCGAGTGGGTCAAGTGGGATAATGAAATAGGTGTCAAGTGGGGCTGGGGTATGTGATGAACCTGAGCGAGAGGCTGGGGATGGGGATGAGGGTGAATCCCAATGGCTGCGGCGGCCGCAGCGGCGTGGTGCTGCAGAATGGCGTGCTGCACGGTGGTGATGGAGGTCGCAGACGCAGCCGCTGGCTGCTGAATGTGGATGGGCTGCAGAGCAGGCGCTGCTGGAGCCAGGGCTGCTGAGGCAGGAAAGGCCTTGACCTGCTTTGCTAGAAGTTGCTGCTGAATGTGCTGCTGAGCAGCTTGTTGGAGCTTACTGTATTTTTCCATTTCTTCAGGGGTAAAAGTGATCGGCTGGCTCTCAAGCGGTGCTAGGGATGAGTCTTCTCCTTCTCGATCTCCTTCAATGCTCGGCTCCCCACTCTGAGGCACGTAGCCGGGAAAGTGCTCGACATCTGGAACTAAGGGCATCATACTGGTTTCCACAGGGACAGGCTGGTTGCCCCCATCCATAGGTTCTAATGCATCGCCATCACTTGGATCTGAGAGAAAGTTGTGTGGCATCACCAGATCTCCAGAATTAAAGCACTCTGGGAGTGCTGGTGCTTCCAGGGGAATGGACGGCATTTCCTCAGCAGGTTCCTCATGTTTCTGCTCATCCAGAGGTTTGTCCTGAATTACCATCACCACTTCTTCCAGGAGAGACTGGCTGCCCAACTGAGACTCCTCAATACCTTGGGAAACATCCTCAGAATCTGACAGCTCTTGTTCCTCACCCCTCTCTAAACCAGACTCTTCGTATCTTTTTGCGTTTGGTTTTCGAATGGTAGGTAACTTCCCAATTAAGGGGAGAACTGGTTTGTTGCCTAAGGAAGGAGGCAGTTTGGGGCCAAAGTACCCCTGTGGAGGATCCTTGAGCTTTATGCCCACCTTGTTTGCCCCTGCTAGCATTTCGTCAGTGACACACGGCTTCTTCTCAACCTTCCTGGATTGAACCTTTTCTAGGAGAAGTTTTGCAGTAACTGAGTTTCTCTCTTCTGGACTGCAGTCACTTTCTGAGGCCCTCCCTGTGCCAGAACTGCTGCTGTTTTGGGAGAGAGAGCCAGATCCTTTCAGATCCTCTCCTTTGCCATCCTCCTTCTTCAGAGATCCTTCACTTCGGCCTGCTCTGAAATAGTGAGGAGATTGCGAACGATAGATTTTCGATCTGATGAAGTCTCTTCTCCCAGACCTCCTCTCTTCAGGACTCTCATGGCCTCGAGAGCCCTTTCGGGAAAGAGATCTCTGCGAATGGCTTCTTGTACTACGGCTGCGATCTCTGCTATAGCTGCGACTCCGTTTCCAGCTGCGACCAGTTACGCTTCGGCTTCTCCTCTTGCTTCGACTGCGGCTGCAACTGCTGCTTCGTGTTCTGCCCCGACTCCTTGTTCTTGACCTTCCTCGAGGGTGGGTTCGGCTCCTGCTTCGACTTCTTGACCTGCTCCTACTCGAGCTGTAATCATCTTCAGAAGAGGAGTACTTGCGCCGCTTT
This sequence comes from Apteryx rowi, assembly GCF_003343035.1. Classification (NCBI taxonomy): domain Eukaryota; kingdom Metazoa; phylum Chordata; class Aves; order Apterygiformes; family Apterygidae; genus Apteryx; species Apteryx rowi. The sequence goes on along the minus strand of NW_020447504.1, from coordinate 70,152 downwards.
GATCTGTGATTTGAGCTGTTGTAGTCAGAGTCATCCTCCGAGTCATGGGACCTCTTTGAGTGGCACCTTGACCGGTCACTGTAATCGCTATAGCTATCATCCGAGTAACTTCTCCGATGGCTGTACCTACTGTGGTCCGAAGAAGCATCAGAACTGGTTGAATACGACCTTCGAGACGAATGCCTCCGCCCCGATCTCGAACGGCTTCTGGAGTGGTCGCTGCCAGAGTCATAGTCATCACTGTACTGCGACAGAGATTTCTGCCGGCAGTGCTTCCTGTGGGAGCCCTCGTCACTGTCATAGTCCCCGCTGCTCTGTCGGCTCCTGTGGCTGGACCTGCCAAGGGAAGGAGCAGCACATCGTCTCCTTGAGGCGGACGATAGCTGCTGCAGGTCAGCCTTGTGTTTTTTGCCACCGTGCTCTTGGCAGGAGTTACCACTATCCTCTTTCTTACCACTACTTCCCTCTTCAGCAGACAGTGACTTCCGCTGGGACTCCTGAGAGCACCGCTTTTTCTTCTGGAAATGGCCACAGTCTTCAGACAGTTCAGTTTTTAGTGCCCGTTCAGATTCAGTAGAAAGAGAGGATTTGCCCTTTCTGTGTTTGTGTTTTTTTCGTTTCTTGGGTTTCTCTTCCCCCGGGTCAGCTTTTCGGCTCTTCTCTTCAGTTTCCTCCTTGTGCTTACGTTTGTGTTTGCTGGACTTTTTGTGCTTCTTTTTTTTCTTGTGTTTATGGGATTTCCCAGATTTACTCTTACTGATTAGATTTTTACTGCTGTCATCTCCCTCTACTTTACTAATGCTTGCCAAACTGGACTCCTGCTTGTTTTGGGAGCCACAGGTAGACAGAGATTTGTTTTCCATTTTTACAGCAGAACTGTTAGCTATGCTTTCCATCTCCTTGGGTTTGCTTGTGTCACTAGATTCTGTAGCCTGTACGTTTTCTTTACAAAGACCTCCTGGATCCTTAGATTTCTCTGCCCCTTTAGCTTTAGCATCTTTGTTGCGAGAGAGCTTGAAATCAAAATACAAGGGATTACAACTGTACGAAACAGACGGTTCTGCTTTGGTAAATATGAGAAGTTCTGAAGGCCACTGCAGAGTAGTGCTCTCATCTTTACTCAAAACTGGAAAAAAGGGTCCTGTTGGATGCTTTGGTCCTTCAGTGACATCTTTACAGCTTGGGACATGCTGAGTGACTTCTTTAGTAGTGTCTGGCTCTGGGAGATTGCTTTCCATAAGATGCTTGCTCTCCTGCACACTTGCATTTTCTGGGATTTCTTTTAGTTCTGCTTTGCTCTGCTGAGCTGTAATTTCAGTAGTACTCTGTTCCTTCTGCTGCACTGTGCTCTCAGCAGTCTTTTCTGTGTGCTTGCCTGGCTTGGGTTTTGGAGAATTACCCTTTTTGATTTCATGTGCAGTTTTTTTGTTCACATTTTCAGCTTCCATTTGTTCTGTAGATTTCATGAAAAGCAGGAATTGAAAATTAGGCTTTACTTTACAGTGGGCTGGGGGAATATAATGATAATATTCTGGTTCAACTGCCATTGGTCCATCTTCTCGTCTCATCTTTTTTAGTTTAGATAATGTAGTGGCTAAAGACCCACCATCTTTGTCATGCTGGTCATCTTCCTCTGCCTTGCCATCAGAACTATTTGTGCTCTCGCCCTCACCAGATTTCTGCAGACTCCCTGCATCTGACCCTCTTTCGTCAGCTTTTGTTCCATCTGCAGAACTCGACTCCTCCACGTGGTCCTTGAAAACAGAAGCTATGGTCTCAAGCTTTACTGGAGTCTTCTTGGCAAATGAAAACGACACACCTATCTTTTGCAGTGGAGTTCCCAAAGTATTCTTAATGCCAAAACTGATTGCTTGTGCTGTCTGGATGGGCATCTGGTTTGGCATGACAGTGCCGCCAACTTGTCCAGTGTTTAGGAAACCTCTGTCCATGGTCATCTCTGTAGCTTGGCCAGAAGTTGTCTGGATGAAAGAACTGCTGTTAGCTGCAGAATCGTCGTCATCCCCAGCTTCTTCGTCCACAGCCACAGTGGTGGTTCTGAACATGGGTCCGCTTCCAGGAGCGCTATATGAACAAGTTAAAATAGAGCATAGAGCTGACTACCATTTGTATATCTCTGCAGTTGGTTTCATGCAGAATCTAAAATAATGTTTTACCCATTTCCAGTACTCTTGTATCCAGAAATAGATATATTAAAATAGTATTATATACTCATGTGATTGTTTTACAATATTAAATAATGAAAGAAACTGGCTATTGCTGGATAAAGAATTTGGGGATGCTCTGGACTACCAACTTACAGCATTCACTCCTGTTAAAAACACAGCAATAGGCTCAACTCACGTGCAAGGCTTTTCCCTCAAAACTTGGCTCAGGATCACAGGAGCAAGAATGCCACTGCTGCAAAGGGCCCCAGTCCCAAGCAGGACTCCTGCACGCACGCTCCAAGGGCGCTCAGGGATCACCCCTACTCACCACTCAGGCTGCCTTCTCTGTTCAGCCAGTTCATGTAGACGCCGGAGGGCTTTCTCCTGCTTCCTTTCATCTTTACGTGATCTTGAAGAGACATTGCGAGCAAATTCCCTTTGTTTAAGGTCTTTCAACCTCTGAGGCAAAAGAGAACAGGAATGGATTAGACAAAAGTGGCTAGTGATAAGGGTGCCGAAGTGTCTCTCTGCTGTAGCACTCGAAAGTATGTTGTAAAATGTCCCCTACCCCATCCCCATCCTGTACAAATTTATTGAGCTAGGATGGAGAACAGTATCTTAGCTCAACAAACCGTATAGAGCACACTGCCATCCTCCCAGTAGCTAAACGAGAGGACAACTGTTCATCACTTTTAGCTAAGACTTCAGGTCTGTGTACGCATTTCTAATGAATTTGCCTGGTTTTCTTTAGCTTGTTCAATAAAGCGGATTTCAAAGCAAAAAGCAAGTTCTGGAAGGAAAAAAAAAAGAACAGCCGCTTACTCTGCTGCTCTCGCAGGGTACAAATGTACTTGACACACAGCGCATGACAGCAGTCTTAACAGCACGGGCCAAAGAACAGAAAGGGATTAGCTGGTGGCAAAAGAGTTACCCAGGTATTATATCTTACAAAAGCAATGTACAACTTACATTGGAGAAAGTGCCAAAACCCCCCGTGCAAATGATACAGCAAATAAATAACAGAACACACAGCACGAACAGTTGCTTGTTTTCCTGACAGCAGTTTTGAGAGAGTCTGTAATGAGACAAGATTCACTAGAACACGGTGGGGTCTTTGGGCGTTTAATACTTTCGAGGGGCAGAAACACTAGATCCCCCCAGGAATCTTAGCATATGAGGAAGCAAACCTAAACTCAAGAGTTTTCAAACACATAATAAAGTCACTGAGAGAATATAAATATCCAATTTAATAGGAAGYGAACCTCAAATTCTTTGGACAATTTTTGAAAATCCTTGTCTTAAAGCATTAGGAAAAGAGGCTGTTTTTCCTTTGATTACATGCAAAAAGCTCACAAGCTATTTTTAGAGTGCTATACAGAAGTTTAAGTAACAGAAAACAGCAAAGACAGACCTAAACCATCAAAAGGGATTGAAATAATTTTTTTTTCTCCCCTCTCCCCCCTTTTCTGGYGCACAATTTGAAATCCTTTCAAAAGGCCCAATCACGTATCCACCTTTTGAAAAAGTTTCACGTCTTCAAGCATTTCATGAAGGGCCTGAAAGCCTAAAGGTACTCAGAGCAGTAGTCACTTGAGGAAAAACCCTAAAATAAAATGGGCGAATCGTTGCAAAATTCTTAGTAACCCTTCTGGATGACTCTGCCTCTTTAATGGAGCAGCGTCACAGACACGTATACACAAAAGAGTTGATTTGAAAACTAACCCAAAGATCGAATTAGAGGAAAGAATTTGCCCAATGTAAAGAGAACATTGCTTTGTGAAAAAGAGGAAGATTTGACACGACAGAGGATGCTCTTACCTAATCGTTATTTACTAAGTGTGGTTGAGCTTTACCAAAAATCAGAGGGGAGGACACACACACACACACACASAGGAAAAAAAAAATATATATATATATGGCTACAGATACTAGTAGAAAGAAACTCACTCTTATGATCTGGACTCCAAAATTAGAAGGATTTGCTTTCAATACATCAGCTGAAAATGTCACATCACAGAGGAAAAAAAAAAGAAAGTAAAAATATAACAAGAGTGGAAGAGAAAAAAACCCTAAAAGCAAGCATTACTACATGAGCTCTCAGCGTGTCTGCAAGCTATTCTACAGAGGAGGAGCTGAGCCGTCGATGCTACGGGGCTGAGTTTCGGGGAGCCTGGGGGAGAAGGAAGGCGGACACAGACACACACAGACATGGCAATGATCCCACCTGGAGCAACAGAGCTACTTTCACCAGGACAAGCAAAGGGCTCAAGGGTTTTGTGGTGCACGTTCAACGTTGAACAGTGAATTTCTTTCTAAAGGAAGCAGAATGGACTAAGCAATGGTAGCAGCTTTCTCATGCCGATTTAAGCGGCGTATCTAAAATGCTCCACGATGTTAAAGTCACCAACAGCTGACAAAACTGTTTAACTGGGGTTTGATGCCAAGTCTCCAGATCATTCATCCAGCTGGGAAAAAACACGACCCAGCCATTTACAACAGAAATGAATTGTGACCTTTTATTTTAAAGAGGAAGGTGCAATGCTGAACTCAGAAACCCCCTTCCCTCCTCCAGACATGGCTTTAAACATCTCCCCACAAAATAAAACCAGGCTCTCTGGAGTCAGTTGATAACGATGCAGCTGCCCACAATACCACCGTCTTCACTGCAACATAAAATTTTAGTCAGAACAGGATACCGTCCCCATTTCCTTAAATACTGACCCTCATGTGCCTCTGCTCCCCAAAACCTCCCACCCTCTTACTGTGCAACACTTAAATTGGAAGCGACGGCGGCGTCCAGATACAACATTACAACTCCAAAACATGCAATATGTGGCAACAGTTAGCTGAACTAACTGATATTTGCATGTTTTAGGACAACAGCAATTAACCATGTTTTCAAGAGTGCTGAGAACTTACTACTCCCCAACTTGGGGGGGGGGGGGGGGGAAAGACCATCTGATTTTACAAAGCTGACTTTACAAAGGAGTAAGACATCTCCAGCCAGAGCACTCCGAAGAGCCTGCTGCTACAAGGACGTCTGTCCGTGGTCTGGCAACTATTTTCACTCGGTGAGACGGTCTATGCCGCTTTCCGGCATGCAAGATGCTCATTTACAGTATGCTCTTCAACCACACGAGCTGTGAGCACTAAAAGGACACAATCATTCTCCTTCAAACAGCAGTACGTGGCCACCAAGTGCCTCCAGGAGGGAATTATGCGACTCTGAATTTCCTTTTGCAGCACAGGGGCCAGAAGGAAGAATGGTCTTGCCGGGTAAGTTGAATGCACAAAGTCTCCACAAACAGCACCGTGCCATCTCCCTTTGGGATTGTGCCAAATAAGAAGTAAAATAAGGAACGTAATGGAGCTCAGCATCTTTGACTGACCTCAAATGATGCAGCCGTCACGAGAAATGATTTCTCGAGCAAAAATAAAGCCTGCAAGTAGCCGAACTCCAACCTGGCTGAGCTGCATTATGTTACAGAAAAGTAACGCCGGGGAGGAGGGAACAGAAGAGCAGATTGGCAGCCCATAAAAACAAACTGCTGCAGGAAGAGATCCAAAAGTCTGTCCTCGCAGGCAGCCGATTAGCACAGAGCCTTTAAAATGGCCAGAAGTTTTAGAAATACCCTGTCATGGTAACCCTTACTTTACTATTTGTTCCAAGGGCATAACAGAAACCAGTGCATTATCCAGGGAAAGGAACAGCGGATAATCCGTCAGCTACAACTATCCCTGCCGTCATTCCCCAAACGTAACCGGAGTGAAGCAATTAAAAGCACTAAGGATATTTTTACAGTAGGCAAAGGAGTATATCAAAACAATGAAATGCTTTTCAGCACACCCTGGTTCTCAGCTTTCTCAGAAAGCTTTTTGAACTAAATCGATATTTAAGCTAGGCTTACGCTAAAGAAGTTTCCATCAAGCATTCATTATTCTAATCCATCAAGCTAAATTACTTTTTTGGACTGCGCTGTACATGCGGGGGTTTGCACAGCCTAAGCAGCCGCAGGAGATGAGTGATGCAGCTGCCCCGTTTCCCCCACAAATACAGCACAGAAATCTGCTCTTGGGGAAAAGGAACAAGGATTTTACACTCTGGGATTCCTAATCGCCGCCCGGGAGCCTCTCCCCACTCACAAAAGAAAAGGAGCCCTGCAAACCTGTCTTCCCGGGGTGAAGCTAGACTTGAGTCTTCCCACCGTACTCAGCAAGACTGTAACTTCCTTCAACAGAATCAGGACCGCCAACCTGTTACGCGCTTTAATCAAACATGACTGAAAAATTAGAAAGATTCCTCCCCGTGCTGAGAAAGCAGAATGCTTTTCAATGCATTTATAGACAAACTGCAGAATGAAAGTTAGCACGAAGCCAGGAAATACTATTCTACCGCTTTAGCGCTTCACTGGTAAGAACAGTTATATCAGTCCGTCCAACGACTGATTAACAGGGACACAGAAATCGCTAGCCGCTAAAATAAAGTCTGTCCAACTTGTCTGCATTCCCAAAGCAGTCAGAAGAGCAATACTTGAACATCTCAAGCCCTCCTGCGGGTTGGTACTGCTTTTCGTTAATAGCTGCCACCCACCTCAGCTCGTAACATGCAGTATTTTAGGTTTCGAGCGTTGTTTCGAACCAAATTAGTAACAAGTCCCTGTAAAGGCGGTCAGGCTCTTAYGGAACAGGTTTTCGACAAAATCTGCAGCTATCTTAGTAATCTAGCACAAAGAGAGAGCTACAGGAATGGATTTTCTTCTGATCGTTGCATAGTGCAGGAGGGGCAAAACTGGCAGGCAAAACCACTAACTTGCAACTCTGCAAGTCGGCTTAAACAGGCTGCACTCCTGCATCGTGCAAAAGCTCCCAATTTAAAAGCTCTAGAGACAGACACGAAAAGATGGTTAAATAAAAGGGGGGAAAGCAGAATTCAGGAACTGTTGTAAGAAGAAAAGAGTAAAAACTGAGCAGCCAGTGTGGCTATCCCTGCGTAAGACTTCGCTCGTGAGATTGTATCAAGGCAAGACTTCTCCAGCCCCGAATTAAAYGCTGCTTTTCAGGTTCACGACCAACGGCAAACGGCTTTTCTGAATTTTAGTTGACGAAGCCGGGCAACTTCACTCAAGCGAGGCCCGTCTAAGAGCCACTCGATGCCTAAAACTGCATAGCAGAGAGAGATCAAGTTAACCTCAGAAAAGATTAAAAAAAAAAAAAGCAAAGCACTCCAGTTCTCATAAATCACTAGACATGAAGTTCTGAGACCTTCACGGCCAACCTCATCTTCTGAAGAGAGGGATACGCTGTGTTCAGGTAGGGCAAGATTTCTGCATCGGCTTGAAGCACCAGGCAGCTCATGTGACAGCCCAATGCCATTACCGAGCCTGCTCCTCCCCGGTTATTGTTCTCGAGTCTCTCTGCCAGCTCCTATTAAATAAAATTATAATGCGCTTTTCATTATATGCCAGCGGATTCTGGCTTTCCCAACTTTTTACATGTACTTGATTCTCCGCTGCACAAGCTCCTGGGAGCGAAGTGCATCATTAGCTAATATGAACTCAAAGGATGGCAACCTTTGCCTTATAATTTTATATATCTGGTAACACAAGCCCTGCTTCCTTTCAGAAATTAGTATTTTTTGCACTACCGTAAAAGAAGTGAAAAGAGCAGCGGGGAAACAGCATGCAACCGCAGTTTTATTTCCTCTTAATTTTTTTTCCTGCCATCTCATTTTCAGCCTACGAAAATATACTACAAGGCAATGGAACACAGAAAAACCAAGGACACAAATCTGTTTGTCCTTCAGGAAGCTAACAGCACTTGCGATCACAACGTAAAGGGATTTATTGTATTTATTTACTTTACCCTGCACATCGAAGACTCTTATTTTACTGAACACTTTCCATTTATACATGGAGTAAGCGCTCTTCCCCATGTGCGTTTGCACTGAGCAAACAAGCAGTTAAACCACGAAGACTGGGTTAAAAAAAATCCCCCCCCTTTTTTTTTTTTGATGGAAAACCATTTCTATATTAGAAAAGTCTCTCATAGAACAGTATATCTCTAAGATACCTGGTGTTAAGTCTTCTACCTTCAAGGTCCGCTTGAAGATACAAGCTTTTGGAAAGCACAGGTACACTTCTTCCCAAACTAGAAAGTTCAGGGTTTGGTTTTAGAGCATTCAATCACAGCAGTGACTGTGTTTGTAATTTTATTGGGCTTTAAACGGATTCCTCCCCCCTCAGCATTAGAAGCAAAGCTCAGGATAATTAGCGCATGAAGAGAGGAGCGTATATATATATATATATATAGCTTCACGTCTTAGTTTCACCCCCCCTCCCCCAAGAACTTTTTAATGGAAATATATTCCCGTTGTCTTCTTATCATAAAGAGAATCCGAGTAATGCAGAATTCATCATCTACACCTCCAAAACGCCACACATTCAGGAAAAAAAATAAATAAATAAAAGGAAAGCTACATAAAAGACCACATTTTAATACCAGTTACAGTTCTCACGGTTAGCCTGGCAAAGGTTCACTCAGGAACATGTTCTTCGCAACGAATTCAAAGGTGCCTGGTTTTGTTCTGTAGCGTCAGTGACTCAGGAAACAGCTCACCCTCTCTTTAGGCACGCTAGTAGTGAAAGGATGACTATGGCATAAACCACATGTGAGAAGAAAAAAAAAAAGGAAAAAAAAAAAAGGAAAAGAGAGCTGATCCTAAATGCTRCTTCACTCAAACGTAAGAGTTCCAAGCTCAGCGGAGCTTCCCAAAATTGCTCAGTGACCTGCGATGCAGCTGGGGGTTATYGGACGTTCCTTCACGCCGCTCGCAAACTTGGCGCAACCCCCGAAAAGGCGACCCRCGTTCATTTTGCACGCRAGTCTAACGTGAAATATTGCATCCYGAAGTCAAAATTCAAACAAACCAAGGGCCGACTCCGATGCGATACCGCAGAGCTTCATTTCCACTAAACCCACCAAATTCAAAGGCTGCGGGAGCTCTCGAGCATCCGGACGTCACATAACGCAAAGCTACAGGAATGAATACACCAGTACAGTCGGTCCCGTGTTCAGCACCTACATTCCTTGCTAACCGCAGCAGCGGGTCTTTCTACATCTGCCTCCTTCTCGCGTTGGACCCGTTAATCGGAGGCAGTCGGGACTGTGCAATTTCGGAGGCRGGGGCCCTTCCTAAAGCTGCCCTTTAGCTCTAGTTGCCAGGCTCAAGAGCTCACAGCTAAAACAAACACCCATTAAAAGTATCAGCACAGTAAAGCAGCTTTCCAGGGTGCTAAAGAGAGTTATTAGGCCTCTGGTAACAGCCCTTTGCGTTTGCTCCCTGAATGAGCTTTYGGAGAACTGGGTTTATTTTTCCTCTCGCAGTGCCAGCTGTATGAAAACAAGTTGATTTTAGCCCTCTGCCTTCCCCTTGGAGAGACTGAGATAAAGTTAGTGGTTTTAAGGAGATCTGTATTTCTCATTCAAGTATTAACCTTATTTAAAATAAATAATAAAAAAAAAAATCTAGAGAACAACATTGCACACCTCCAACAATGTTTAAAACACAGGGACTTAAACAGCCCAATGGTTTGTGCTAATAAGTTTATTTTCCCAGTTAAGGTAATCTAAAAATACTGCCTTTCGGATAGAATTCCAGTGTTGAGGTTAACTGCGATGGCAGATAACTTGGTTATATCCAAACTCTGTGCAACCAGTGTAGTCAGGACACGATAAAAACCCCCCCTTCGATTGTTTCGTGTCGGCAAGTTGGTGGTGGGTCCAAAATTTATCCAGGAGGGATCAATACACTTACCTATTGCCCCTGTTTCGCAATAATCCCGAGTTCCTTCCTGGAATACAAGACAGCGTCTTTATAACTTGGGAGCAGAAAGGGAGTTGGGGATGGAGTGTATTTACGGGGAGAGTCTAAYGTCCACTGAGCCATGTAAGGAATAAGGCAAAACTTCACTGTTGGGGGTACATGTAACCAAGAATACTCCGAAGGAAAAAGGACCCTGCGGAAATCTGCTCAACGAGCTAAGAAAAAGACAAACCTGAAACATTGCTGCCTCAAGGATACATCTGCAAGGTTTTGTCATATATACCAAATTGGTTTGCTATAGTCATCTAGGAGGCAAGAAGTTTTATTGACGCTTAGCATTTGAGTTTAGAAAAAAAATCGTTAAGTCACATATATATCTAGTCTGCAAGTGCATTAGATAATCTCTTCCCGGTGTTCAGAAGATCCCTTGGCTGTAATAGGATTTTTTTTTCCCCCCCCCCCTACAGGAATCAGACAAAAAATAATCTCAGTTCCAAAATGTCTTCTCTCACCCACTTTTTCTTTAGGAATTGCTAATCATGAATATCCTTACTGAACAAAACTGTTCAGCACTGGAAGAAAAAGGGAAAAAAAAAAGACTAAAGGAAGTCTTTTTCTATTACAGTTAAATCTTGTTGGAACATTACAAAGCACTAAGTCAGTCTTATTAGCCTACTTAAAGAAAACAATTATGTTTGCCTTTATGTAACCGTGTTTTCTCGTCCAAAGATGCAAAATGTGAAACAATACACAACATGTTTCCAAACGCACAGTGGTTATTTTAAAAACTACCTCATACTTCAGAATAGACTGTCAGAAATGAGCCCATCTGGAGTGGTAATGAATAACAGAAGTGAGATAATGTTACTTATGCAAATTTACTTGGTTATTTCTCAGTAGTTTCAAGTTCACTACTGAGCACTGAGCCAACAGGGTGTCACACATTTCATACTACATCAAGCTGGACAAGCAATTTTTTTCCTAAGGAAACCATGACTGCTTCTGTGTATAAATTCCCGTGCAGCTTGAAATTATTGCTGGACGATTTATCAAGAAATTTGAAGGCTCCTTTTCTCCAACACCTGCCTGAAGTTGCTGCAACGGATGCAAATTAWCCAAGAGTATCGGTTCCCTCAGAAACGCCCAGCAGTATCAACAAAACCAAAAATCCTTTCTATTAATGAGAAGATGAAGCCACGATGTATTCCCAAGACGTTYTTCTTTCTCGTCGCTCTTCTTGCACCCCTAACGACGACTGCTTTCCTACCAGTAAGGCGGTGGTTATTTTCCACAGGTTTGTTTCTCCCTCCATAGCCTCTCTAGATGCTAGAAAACCTGGCAATCTAGCGAACCTCCTACCAGTCTCCCTATTAACCACCCAACAGTTTTAAACAGGAGTTGTCATAATCATGTGGTATCACTGCATTGCAAGAATGTGCCGTAAACAGGTCCTTCCACCTCCTAAATAGATGCGCGTAATCGCACTCAAGTTTCAACCAAGTAGATGGAAAGCTTTAGATGAAGTGCGCTGCTATCCGATATCACGACTGTGCCASCAGCTCTGTCAAAACAGCCTGTTTTCCCAATACAAAGCAAATTAACAAATTTCTGCTCTTAATTCTGCTAAACTGCAATTCACATCCTCAAACAGTCCTGTCGCAAGATCTCACATTAACACTTAATTAAAGTGAATTTCTTTGAAGTAGCATGTTCTATACTTAATACACRAAAAAATTCATGTACTGTAATGCCATATTCGTGTTTTTAAAGCTGTTGCTTCGCTGCTATTTTGCAAGATTCAGGACTCTACAGCACATCCTCCAGGCATCCACGTAAGTTATCAATATTTTAATGACTGTATTATTACACTTTATCATTAAGAAGATCAGAAAACCTCCTCTGAGCAATGTCCTCTCTAGAYGAGCACAATACAGCTATCTGTTGTACATTTACATCTCATTTAGCAGCTTCAAATATTCAAACAGATTGGGCTAAGGCATGAACTATTATTAACTGTGCAGTCTGAAGCGTTACGTAGCCACTACAGTACACCCCTACCTTTGGGACCAAAGCCAATTCCACATAAATTCTGAATCCACCCTCTCATGAGGGTTACAGCATTTGGAAACTGCTCTTTTTTTTTCAATCTTTCTTTTGACATAGCCTGATATGATATATCAGCTTTAAAGCCTGATACAAACTGGGAACTATCCATACTCACGTGTCATCATCTTGGCTTAACAGCAGCCCATTCCTGCTCATGGGGAGGTCAAAACTGAGCTGCTTAATGCCAACCCTGATTTTTTTTTTTTTTTTTTTAGATGAATATTTTGCTGCGGGCATAAAAATCTTAACCAACGACATCAAAAACCTATTTTCCTTATAGCCCCAGGAAGAAACACACTAGGGAAATGCAAAGTATTAACCACAAACAAGACCACTGCGACGAATACAAAACCAATGAATTGTGCTGCCAACAGTTGTTTACCTGCTTGTGAGCGTGATCGTAAGAGTTTATGTGGTTGTCAAACTCTTGGTGCTTTTGATACTGCTTGTCACAGAGTTCACAGTAGAAGTTTGCTCTGAGGTCTTCCAAAGCCTTGGCAATTGCCTTTTCTTTATCAACATAATCCTGCAAAATTGCAAAAAAACACTTCAGTTAAACTTTTGGTAAAACCATCTGGAAGACGAACTATTCCTTTATGGAAAACAGTCTTTAAGAGAACCTTAATGTACACAGATCATTAAAGTATTTTTTTTTATTAAGCAGGCTAGTCTTTACAAATTAAAGGGTATGAAAAATACTTCTGCAGCACTATCAGCCTAGTCCTAGTTCAGTTTCCTGACATGGAATATAAAAAAGAAAAAAAGGAAAAAAAGCTAGTATCGACAGCAGTCAGTCCGTCCTCTTCYGGGCTGCAAGGAAAAGTGCCTGTTGGCTTGTCTGAGATAATAAAAAGAGGTTCAGATCCTCAAGCTAACACGCAAACCGGCAGCTGCCTGCTCACGTAAGATGAAGGACAAAACGCACGTCGGAGCAGAAAGATCACTGCTTCCGGAGCAGAATCTTAGACCTTCAAATGCTGCTGCTCCCCCCATTTTGAGCGCTAACAGATGTCCACTCGGTCTCAGCTTGCCTGTAATTCAATAAGGATCAATGCAGACACGCAGCTGGGAAAGCAGAGTTCAGAAACCATTGAGCCCCGCTCACTCCGGGGTAATTACACAGTAATTTTTGCAGTCAGTGAAGTTTTCCCAGGAGCAACGCTGTCCATGAAGCCGAGCTCAACTACAGTGATTTCACGGGGAACGTACAGGCAGTTGCCATTGAACAAAAGAAGGAGGGGAGCATCCCTCCTTAATGCTTGTACAGACAGTACCTTAGACACTGCAACGTCTGTACAGGCACAGAACTAAACCTCCAAGCAAAGAGGAGGTGACTACGTTGGCAACAGTCACTTCCAACCCTCTTTCACTATAAAAAACAGTGGCAACTTTTGGATTGGCAGCATCAAAAAGCTCTGGGCGTCACACGCTCAACGTTTCACTCTCCGTACGGAAATCCCAGTCCCTCAAAACGCAGCGGGGGCTCAAATTGCCACTGCTGCTCTAGTCGGTGACTCCCGGCAACGGGATGCAGCTGGACGGAGACTTCGGACAAGTTGCTCACTGGTTAGCCAGCGCGGCCGCTGGGGCGATGCTGAAAGCCACGCAAATCGCAGGGCTGATCCTCTCTATCTGGGCTGTTTCAATTGCACTCCTACCGGCAAAACTAATAAAACATCGTCAGCCATCAGAAAAAAGCTGGGGAAGGTTTACTTTAATTAACAGAAGCACTTGTGTTGATGCATCTTAATCAAAAGTTACAAATGCCGTATTATAACATACGCTATACTAACAGCAGCATATCAGCATGGCTATTTATTACAGTTGAAAGTGGATACGGTAAAGGTAAATTATATAAGGCAAAAATAGCACAACGTTTGAGAAAAAGCACATGAGAGTTTAAGAGTTTGTCTCCAAAATAAGCTTCCCATAGGAAATTTCCCTGCATTAGCAAGGGGAGCTAGCAAACAAAAAAAAAAAAAAAAAAACCAAAAAAACCCAGAGTTTCTAAATATACTTACTAAGATTTTGTTCAAGGGAATACGGTCTGTCTCACAGTTATCATGTCAGAATGACGTTAAAATAGTATTGCTGAGCATGTTTTCTATACTGCAAGATGCATTTCAAAAATTTCAACATCCGGGGAAAAAAAAATCCTAAAAATCTACTGCCAAAAGTTTATTTTATATATGTATGTGTGTGTGTGTGTGTGTATATATATATAAATATAAATATACATAAATAAATTTAAAGCACTATTCAACTTCTAAATAAAAATCTGTTTCAAGCTCCTGCTTTCACGTGCCTATTACCCGAGGTCCTTGTTAAAAAAAACTGCATCTGCAGGTCGGGGCCTGAAGCAGGTCTCCGCAAAGACGGGAAAGGAAAACAGACCAGCACGAGGTTCGCAGAACGACGACGTTCAAAGCCCTTCTGAAACCACAAACACGCTTCCTGCCCAACGTGTAATTCCTTCCGAAAGCATCCTGYGGCTAAACAATGAAAACACGGCTATCCGAGTTATCCCAGTCTATACAAAAGCAGGGAATTAGACAACATTTCTTGCTTCTTTTGTGTTGCAGAGTTATCTAAGGTTCCTTTGAGACTCACTGAATGGCTAATCATGATGCGGCCACAGTTGGCAATTACATAATGGACTCCCGCGGAGCGATGAAAAAAAATTACGCTCGGCGAGATGTTCACAGATTAATAGGGAAATGCAAGAGCCTAACGATAAAGCACGCTAATAAAAATAAATCCGAGTTGTGAGAAACTGCTACCGCTCCGCAGAGTCCCTGAAAGGACGTGCGCCGAATACCGGGAGGAGAACAAAACTGTCACGGAAAGCACAGCGCATTCGATTGAGCTCGAAAAGACAATTGCAAAAAAACAAAGAAGGGCACCATAAAAATTGCATTGCAGACTTGAGACAAAACATCATTACGTGCAATTCACACAAGAGCTCCTACCAGCCGCTCTCAAATGAAACAATAATTTGTACTCTGCAGCTGCCGCTGTCTGAAAATCCCCAGCATCGCAGATAGGGGCACACTGTGGAAAGAGATCCCAGCTTTCGGTCACACGCCGCTTTCGAACAGCTAATGTCACAACTAAAACCTCCTTCTCTTTGTAAGGTTTGAACAGCGTGCCGCCCAGCGTGACATTAAAAGTGACAAAAAAGAAACATCTTCAAGTAGAACGTGCACCTGGGTGTAGAGGAACCGTTCCCCACAATCCGCACAAGCCCATTTAAGAGCACGCTGGTACTTTAAAGCGTGCCAGAAGATATCATTAACTCCGTTCGGTTCCAAAATTAATAATTGGTTTTAAAAGCAATTACAACGGCTTTTATTTTAAAATGAACGAGTACACCAGCAATTCGCTTACCAAGCAAGTTAAGGTCTTAATTTAGCAAAGAAAAAAAAAAAATTTCAGGAAAGGAAGACGTAAATTTTTTCTAGCTGAATAAACTGCCTGCAGCATTAGCCGTTCAACCAGTGAAGAGGCATTTTAGATTTGCCATGGCTATTTTTAATGGAATGGTTCAATTTTATTAGAATGGAAACTACCTTTCTATTATTCCTCAAAGAATCAGTTTATGCAAAACGGACACTTTATTCTAATATCTACTGCTCTTCTTCAACCCCAGTACTTCTCAAATCCCAAGGAAATCGGATAAGCAAGCTTTCCTAAGCCTTGATGTACTTTTTAGGCTGGTAAGCAGAGGAATGGATTAAACGACTAGCGAAGACCATGTTTCCCCAGAGTGCAAAGTGGAAACTCAGTTACTGCTAATCCAAGTTTGTTTCAACGTGTCACGCTCAGGGCCAAGACGACGGCCCATTTTTATCATTAAACAGATGACACCAGTCTTTGGCTTACAAAAAAAAACCCACGGGTTTTTAAATCCCACGGAAATGCAAAATGCGTATTTTTTAATGCTGCCTGAGAAACTCTCCTGAAGAGATACAGCCCACTAATTGCTCAAAACTGGAGCCATATCCTACCTTTTTAAAGAAAATAGGATTTCTGTGGTGATATGACAGTGCATTTTTTTCTCCACTGCTTACTCAGTAGCAACAGGAGATCTGCTCCGCTTCCAGCTGAAAACTGTCCATCTTAAATCTGCACGTGCAGATTTTGCACCGACAACGCGGCAGGTTCACTAGCAAAACTCGGCAGTCCTGAGTCTAGGGAAGGAAGTCTTCTGCCCACCCCAGAACTGCTCACACACCGGTAAAAAGCCTTGCTGCTACCCTGTAGCTCTTCAGGAGCTAAAGAAAAACCAAGGTTAATTCCAAGAAGTGAATAATCAGTTTGTTAAAATCTAAGTCATCTGAGCAAAAAGAAAAAAAAAGAGCAAGAATAGTTAATTCCTACTGTCATTAACCACAGGCTAATGACAAGAGATCTGTCCTATCAGGATAACTCCTCTCCTGTTCAGCCCACAGGAACTTTGATATCAATGCACCCATTTCAGTACCTTGTACTTCTGCCTCAGCTCCTCAGTGTCTTCTTTCTCCACCTCCAGTACACGCCTCCGCTCGGTGGCATCTTCGGCGTAGTCAAGCTTTTCAGAAAAGAAGAGATGCAGTTTGTCCCATAAATACTTTGCACTACCGAGACTGCCAGAACGTGTAATTTAAAAGGTGAGGTTTGAAACAGAATCGCTGCATATCGTACTTCACTTTCCCCRTTTTGTCATCCCACAGTGAAACCCACGCATAAAACAGTTCATTAATCCTTCCGAGCTGGTGGCTCCCAACAGGCCCATCCACCGCCAGCAGCCTTAGCTTTACRGAAATGCAACTCAAAGCCAAGGAATTTAGGATAGTATCCAGACCTCAAAACTTAGGTAACCAGGGGTAAACRGAGTATGTGTTTTGCAGAGAGATGTTTTCTAATCATGTAGATTTAAGAGCTAGGCTTTCTTCGTCTTTGTGGCACGTGTTCCCGCTTTTAGCGTCTTCCCTGTGAACTCCGAGATCCACGCAATAAATGCCAGGGTGCGGTGCCGAAGGCGAACGAGCTTACCTCCATCTCCATCCGCCCCATGCCCATGACATCGTACTTGACGACGATAGGGATGGGATCCGTTCTCCCTGTAACAGGAACACACAAAGGCGGTCAGAGGCCGGTCCGCTGCCACAACTCGCTTTACACATTGGGTTTGGGTGGTTAGAGATCTTGCCTTGGAGTGCAGAGACCAGAAAGCTACAGTGAACCAAACACAAGCCATTCTCACAGCTTACATCCAAACCTGCTTCTCAACTCCAAACCGGTTAAAGCTAAATGCCCCTTTAGTGCTGATAAATGGCATTCTTTGAACATTAACCGGTTATATAAAACGGACTCATGGTTAATGTTCAACCATGACAAGTCCTAGTGTGGGACATTAACAGGACTTGAGAAAGGGACCTTCTCAGTGCTTCCACATCAGGCAATATAGACCTCTAATCTCCTGCCACCAGGGGGGAAAAAAAGCTATTAAATATTTTTTATTGCACTACCACACTAAGAATTAATTATGACTTTCTTGTGAAAAACGTGGAAGCCTCCTTCCCACCAAATTTCGCACCTTCCCAAGAGGAAGGATAACTACTCAAGCCGAATGGCACATAAGCCAAACGTCTCTCCTCCCAGGACGGGTGGTTCATCTCCACCTGCTTCCCCAGGCTCCTGYGGAGAGATGCTCTAGCACTTGCCGCGGCATCTGTAAGCTGTGAAAAGGACTAGTTGCGAAGAAAATTGACTTTGAACTAATCAAACTATGCTGGAGATTTTTTTTTTTTTTTTTTAAAAACATATCTTTAATCCACTCATAACCAGCCAAACAAAGCAAAATGGGGCAGACAAGCACTTTACTACCACAGCTTTTTTTTTTTTTTTAATTATTATTATTATTTTACATCACAACTCGCGCTGTTTGTTGTGATGTAAGCCCACTGAAAAAGTACTTACCTTATCCGGTGCATACCTTGAGTGAAAAAACAGAATGTTTACTTCCCTTATTATCGCTCTCGGTTTGGTGTAAACAACTGTTTTGTTATACACACATACACATATATTATACCTTTGGGCTAAAAGATCTGTGGGTTTTATCATGCCAAAAATATTCCATTGCCACCCACATGCACAAAAGGCTGCAGGTCTTTAAAACYGCCTCAGAAAACCTGTGTATATACACACATAAATATCAACTTTCGGTACTCCAATATCAACTTTCGTTAACTCCTGCAAAAAAACAAAATCCGTGGATCTCAAACTCCGCAGAGACCTCAAAGGGAACCTACTTCAGACYTGTGTCTTTTTAATTCTCTGAACTACAGAGCAGAGATACCTATTTCTTTTTCAGAAACGAGTCCATTTAATTAAATAGTCGCTTTATATTTTTGTTTAGATGCCCGCAAATTTATTGGCAGGCATATTTACCAAGTCCAAAACTATTTGTTGAGCTGATCCAAAATAATATTTGGAACCGAGCTTTCGTTTGGGTATTTCAACAGYGTTTTCCATTTGAAAAAGTTTCTCTTACGCCCAATGGTATAATAAAGTAAGCAGTGACTGCAATTTTTAGCAAAAGGACCAAATTAAAGACAGGTTATAAAAATGACTTCCTAAGTGCAATATCACTTTCATAACGTCTCAGCCAGGGATTTACTGGTTAAGTGGCAAACCCAATGCAATCGTTGGCAGCAAGCGCCAACAATTTTTTTTCCCCGAGCTTTTTTTCTTTTTGTTTTGGTTTGGTTTGGTTTTTTTTTGGTTTCTCCAGCAATCGAGATCTTTCGATGCAGCCTCATTGCCCCGCTAAACCCCCCCGCCCTGCATCCAAACGGTGCATCAGTACTTTTGCCTTCTAAGGCAGTCAAAGTTTTCAAAATCTATTTGTAAAATGCAGTAGCAAGTGCTAGTGCCCATCGTGTTGGGGGAAAAAAATCAAGTTTGGACAGTATTAGAAATTTTATGTTTCAATTGATTTTGGCAATTCTAACACAAACAGAAACATCCCTTCTTAGCAATACCCTTTAATGAACAAGGATCAGACAAGTGTGCATAAAGAAAGGAAAGGAAAGGAAAATGAAAGACCAAGCAGAAGGATGATGGCTACAACAGAGAAAGTAAGCCTAACATATTGGTGCACTGATGACAAAAGGAGTAATTCAGTCTGAAAATAAAAAATTACCACTGCTAAGTTTACCATCACCACAACAAGTCCAGGATCATAATGCTGTAAAAAAGAAACACCATTTGTTAGGCAGAAACCATTAGGGGCAGAAAATAGGCCGTTTGTAGTAGGCAGGTAGGATGGGTTAAGAAACTCATAGGAGGCTTCTTCCTCACCCCTCCACCCCATCACCGTGCTCTGCCCTGTGGAATCAGGGAGCGGGGAAAATTTTGGGCAGCTGCTGGTTGTTTTCAGAGCCGCTTTCGCAACCTGAAATTATTTGCCAGGTGTTGGAAGAGGTTTAGTTCCTGGTGGTGACCCAAATTTAAGCGATGCGCTTTGGCACGTTTAGGCAGGCAATTAAGAAAAAAAAAAGAAACAAAACAAAAAAAAACCCAAACCAATGGTAATTACAAATATTTCAGGTCAAAACGAGCTATGTTTGCTGGAAAGAGGAGAACGTTCAATGCTAAAAGCGATGCCTTTGTTTTAAATTTAACCGGCGTTTCATTAGGCATGAAATAATACGGCAGCTGGCCAAAGAGGCTGCCCAGCGTGACGGCCAGCCGCCCAGTGCCAGGGTCGAGCGCTCGGAGCACGTAACGCAGCCGTGACGGTCTCCACCACCGAAACAAGGGCTCTGCCCAGCCGCCCGTGGGAAATGCAACCCGTCACCAGGAAAAATATCGGTTCTGAGCCCTGGAGAGCCTTGTTTCACGTCCAGGAAAGCCACCAGGGCTGACCAAAAGAAATGCAGTAGTTGTTCGCAGAGAGCCACCTCTAACCCTGTTGACCGCAAAGRGGGCACCTGGGAAAGATGGAGAACAGCCAGTGGGGAAGAAATGGGACTTAAGTTAAGCTCCTTAAGTTCTTTTTCTAAAGAACTTCAAGAAAACTTTCTCCAAAGCTACTGTGCATTACAACGTGGTCTTTACGGGCTCTACCAGCACCTAAAGCACCAGCACCTACTGGTTCTCGGAAGTTGAGGGACTCCCCAGATTAACGTTCCTGCTGCCCCTTTCCAGATACACCAACATACTTTCGAGGGGGAACGCTGAGTTTTCACGAAAGGGCAAAAAAACCCCCATGTTTCAGCCCAATCTCTAGGGTTGCAAGTGCTGCCACACAGACAACTAAGCCTCTCCCTCCAGAAGGTAAGTCATGCAGAAATTGTGTCCGTACCCCTTTCCCCTGCACACCAAAAAAAAAAAACACCCTAAAAATTTTACGTCCTTCCTGAAGCAGCCTGCAAACTCCTTCCTTTACAGGCTGCTCACATTACRCAGGCTGCACGCCCTAAACCACAGAAAGGGTTAATTAATAAAGTATTTCCACATAAGGGGGGGCACCCCTGCAGAAGGGGCAAAGCGTGAACCTCAGGCTGGAGGTTCAGCCTACACGAGAGTTGCACCTTGGAAAAAGCAATCTCTTAAGAGCAAATCACATTTGCAAYTATTTAATTTAAAAATAATAATAATAATAAATTTCAAAACTGGCCAGATAACTTGCTTCGCTTCCCTCTCCCCGCTTTCCCAAGAAAGGGCAGAATCTCTCTGCCAGCCCGTGAAAAATTGCTCATCCCCGAATCTGGCAGGGCAGCTACGCTCCTCGCAGCGGCCCTGCGCCTGCTCAGCGACCCGCAAGCGGCAGGGAGGGAGCGGACTGCGGCAAGCGCCTTGCCGAACCGCGGCGCAGGCGGCTTTCTCTGAATTTCATTTATTTTTAATTGCGCCGAGATATTGCACATGAGCAAATAGCAGCCAAAGTGTCACAGTTTAACAGATCTTGGAAAACTGATTAACGCTGGTGCTTCAGGACTTTAAAACAGAGTATGAAGCACCAAGTCGGGCTCTGTTTGCAGGATTATTATTTCGCGGTTRCCAGCTGCAGGGTGCTTGCTCCTTGTCTGGACACAGTAGGCAGATGATGCTCTGCTCTTTGAAACAGGACACTGCACCAGATGGACCTGCCATCTGAGCCAGCCTAGAAACGTTGGCATTGTCGATACTAGCGCAAATTTTATCTTTTTTTAAACAGTCAAAACAGAAAACAGTTCTCAGCAGCAGCGACAGAGATTTACAGATTGAGGAGAATTCCTCCCTCCAGCCATACCATGCATTACAACGGAAATAAGATGTTACTGAAGGTCTGTTTAAAAAAAGATAAGAACAGGATGCTTCGGTTGAACAAAATGTATACCCCACAAATTATGCATTCATAATTCAAAATATGTTTTCACATATTATGCATATGTGTAGTATAGATGCATCAGAGATAACAGAACAGCCTTAATCCTTTTCTATCTCGACGTCTATTAAAATCTTCATCCCAGGTCTATGCTTTGTGGCAAACAATCCTAGAGGACTGACTGATATTACACTCATCTGCAGAGAATTCCTTGGAATAAGCATCTTCTAAGAATATAAACAGGACACGAGTACACTGAGCACAGGATTTCTCCTTATTTGCTACCAGTTAACTACAACAAAAAACAAAACTATGGATAAGAGACACCTTTCCAGGAGATTTTAATTGTTCTTGGAAAGGTATTACTGCAGAGATTGGAAGCAAAGCTGTCTGAAGGCAGCCCTGGGCAACCCAGGACAACCTTTTATCTTGGTCTGCTTTGGGAATAAGATTYGTTTGCTCCTCATGTTACTTCAGATTTTTGGAAAGGGCCACAGACAATCGAGCGATTCCARCTAGGTCTGAAACACCTACCACCCTCAGTGACAGCCATCAAGTCCCAGTAGGGAGAAACTGTTTTTCATATACGCAAAAACCACACTGAGAACTTAACCCCTATGAAACAGGAGAGAATCGACACRAGAAAGGCAAGTTACAAACACGCAATCACGTGACAAACTTCAAACACGAGCTCAAAGTTTCTTAGACACCCAAGCCAAGGGTGAGACACACAGAAAGCCAAGCTTCACTGACTCCAGAGCTCACGTAACTTCTTTGGGGGGAAGACACATAGAGGAGTCTGGGTCAACAGAACATCCCGAGCTTCCCAACCTACCTGATGATGGGTACTAAAGAATAACCTGGAAAGTGTTACAGCAAGGACATAAATCTTGGTTGACCTAGAAAATAAACTCAAGATAGAAGACACTGTCTTACTTCATCTTAGAGCAGTGAGAACATTACTGGTCCTCAGTAAGTGGAGAGCACTAAAGAGTGCCGACTGATTTGAGACTACACTGCAAGACTGGGGCAGGTTGCGCGTGGCCGTGACTACTTGCCTCTCACGTACACACCCTTCACACTTTTAAACTGCTCAGACAGCATATCACCATGAAGGGCAATAAAGCCTGATATTAAGCCAAGAGAAGGACATCTCTATGTCACAATAAATTTACGTTAATGAAAAAGTAATGATTTCACTGACTACACACATTCAAGCAACCCATAAGCTTATAACCCACCACTGAAGGAAAGGTTTTTGCACATTTGAAACCAAACAAGGGGACAACGGCTCACTCAAAGGAGACTCAGACTTGAGGCACTAAATAAAACCTTCCTTTAGCCCTGCGGTCTTGTGTATTTTGATATGGTAATGAAGACTGGTATGATGACAGGAGACTTTCAAAGCCACATTACTCTGTTTTTAAACACTAGCTAAACATGAAACTGCTTATTTGTATTAAAAACTGTTGCGATGATTTACGTTGCAAAAACAAGCACGGAAATGTTAGCCTATGCCAGAATTCAGGTTCCCTGTGAGGACACATTAAAATATAAGAAGATAAGATCATGTTCACATTATTTTTTTCGTAAGACTGCCAAATCATTAAATACTTAATGAATAAAGGCACCGTTAAACATTTTTCTCTTTCTCTTCCACGTTTTGTTGTATTTATTACAAAGCTTCAAAACCCAGAAATAAATACAAAATTCCTCATTTCTTCATGGTATTTTTCTCGGGTCCATATTGTTCTACGATCTCAAGACCTCACGAGCATCTATTCTGTTTGCCTATGTGAAATCAGAGGATTTAAACAAACGGAAAAATGTATTAAAATATTAGCCTGAAACCATTTGGTGAACTGGTCACAGAGGCAGGTTTCAAGATCTTCGGCATTCAAAGCCTGAGCTCACTTCTCCAAACTGCATCTGCCAAGCAACAACATTTGCCACTGATCTCCGTTGCTTAAGCGGTCAAAACTCTGCTTATTACTCCCCATATGCCTTAAAGAAAACTAGGCATCCAAAAAACGAAGTCTGCCTCACCAGCGGCCACCTGACAAAGTTTTGGAATAGTGACTCTTACTAAGCTTGACCTCATGACTGAAAATTATCACCGGGATTGCCAGAGGATGGATATTTCTTGCCTTACCCACAAGATCATCTCCTCACCTGCAGGCCCTTCCTCTTCGCTGCACATCTTTTTGGGTTTCTTTAGACATTCTTCACTTTCACTCTAAACATACTGAATAAGATGGAAAAAACAGAGCTTGTCTGAACAGATTTAGTAAAGAACGTGCCAAATAAGAACTGCATCGTAGTAATATATTGAAGGGGGGGGGGGAAGAGTGATGATTATATTTATCATCACAGAATTTGCAAGTCATAGAGCAGAAATCCATTTGTGCTTCCTTTCTTGGCATGGTTTTCATTTCAGACTGAAATGCAGTTGGGAGGGATCTGAATTCTAGCATTTTCTAACAGATTCGATCCACCTGACTTTGCAATGTATTTTAACAGAACTTGTAAGATAATTTATGGGCTCATGAAAGGATAATAGAACTTGATTTTACTTTTATGTACACTTATAACTGCTACCGCCTATGTGTCACCAGTACAATTTATACAATGAGCTTCCAGCACACCTTGATTAACAGGAACACCATTCTCTTGGCCATGGTTAAAGGGTTTTTTCCTCCCCCCTCCTTTTTTTCAGCCCAGTTGGAAGACAGCAAGCACCAAGGAAGGGGCTCACAGATTTCCAAGGCACTCCTGAAAGCTCCCACACAGTGTGTCATCCTCAGATACCAAACTTGCCTCTGACTGCAGGCAGATGCCTCTGCCTGCAGGCAGTCTGCCTGCTCCACTGCAGTAAAACATTAGTATTGCTGCGCTCCAGGAAGATCCAACTAGCTTTACGGAATATTCATGCTGAAAAGTTGCCAAAAGTTTGCTAAAAATATAAGCAAGGAAAATCAGAATTATTACTACATGATAAGAAGCCCTGACCAGGAGTCAGGGGACAGAAGACACTTCTTTCAGCCTAAAAACTACAGATATAGTTACTGCTACTTCTACAAACCTCTCCAGAAGGGATCTCCCTTTTGAAGGCATCACTACCTGCTKCTTCTGTTACCTGAAAAATGGACATAACCCAAGTACTAAAGCAACACCCCACAAAGTGTTGCCATCCCAACAGGAAAGGGCTGCCCTCTTCTAAAGACTAGTGAGGAGCAAACATACGTAAGGTTTCAAGACCCCCTTCCAATTCTAGACCACCAACCCTATAGTATCCAAGTTATCTGATTTGACAACATACTTAGAAGAGCTATGCTGAGACAAAAAAATATAGGTTAACGTGATGAACCATGCTAACTGATCAATCTGCACTTTTCAAACCGCCTGCATTTTCAGCAACTGGTTTCTTCAGAGCTTCCCACCCTCTTTCACGTCACAGCCCCTGCTACAACAGCGAAAGCAGCAGGAGAACCAGGAGAACCGGAGGACAACTGTGGCCAGCAACTTGCCGATATCAGAAACAGGGCCATTAAATATCCTTTAAAGTCTGTCTACTTGCTCCTAGCTACGAGGCTACTTTTATTAGATATTCTGCACCACACGCCCACCCTATAGTCCTGACCTCATCCCCTGATAGCCATCTAATTCTTTGTACATGACTCGTCAAACGAGTTACATGACTGATTCAAGAGCGCTAATTTAAAGTATGAGCCAGTTTGAAATGCTAGGTCATTTCACTGTGTGCCCTAAATTTTATCCTCTCTATCTGAAAGCATTTAAATAAACTCCTAAATAGCCCTTGTCTTGCTCAAGGACAGCTTTCATCTATTCTGTTCAATTTTCCCATATCCAGTTAAATAAGTTAAAACTACTCATTTCTACTTGCAGTTATCCCTCCTAAAATACTGCCACCTCAAATTAAACATGCAAGGACCAAGAGAGAAAAGAGGTTTTACTGTTTTCATAAAAGTTGTCACAAAAAAAATGGCTATTTTGGGGTAAGACTTGTGGATAAATTGGAACCCTTGGGAAAATGTGAAGAGAAGCTTATAAAAAAAATATTTTCAGAAGTATGATTCACATTTTACTACTCCTGCATGTCAATCTTTCAATGCTTTTTATGATAATAATACTGTAACTTAGTCTGAAATACTTATTTCAAGACAAAGCATTAGAATATTTTAATTCAGGATTTTACTCAGCCCTCTGGTTCCCCTTCTGAGCCTTGCATAACTTTTCTGGTTTATTCACAATTCTCGATCTCTTTTAGCACAGGACTCCACACGAAGGTCAGACAGTGCTTTTAGCATATTCCACCCACGCTTTTTGCTAATCTCATTTTTTCCCCACTAGATCATAGATTTCTAGATTATCAGTTACACCTGTCCTCCCCCAAAAAGGGGAAATGGTCTACAATTACCATTTTCTTGTTTGCTAAAACAGAACCATCACGTAATCTTTATAAAGAAACGGTTCACAAAGCCGCACTTGCCAGGTGAAAAGCRATTCCAGGCAGCTGGCAAACCTCTGGTCTGCTTTTTCGCATTCACTGGCCATTAGCAAGTTAAAATATCCATTTCCAAAAATGCTACAAGTTGCTTGTGGGAAAAAAAACAACGGGAAAACCATAAGGAGAAGAGATGAGCAGAGGAATGACTCTGCTGAATCCATTATGAGCTTCTCTGAGCCAATATCCTAGCAGTTGCACGGTCAGAGATGACAGCACTATCCATGCCTAATATTCCACTCAATACATATCCAAAATAAAAAACAAACACGCAGACACGTTACAGTTAGAATAACAGCTTCTCTTATGACAGCTACTTCAATAAGGATGTGGATTACTTGCTTTCTTACCCGAGTGGTTCTGCTTTTGTGCCAGCATTACAAAGACACCTGCTGAGATGGTTAACAAGGGCCTTGCGGTGTAAATCTGTGGTGCTTCTGCAATTTTGCAGAGAATGAGCTAATCAGCTGGGTATCATCGGGCTGCAACGATAGCAAATTTTACCACCAGCAGTTGGCAAAGTGCAAATTTTAGTAGATTCCAGCTAGCATCCAGAGAAACAATAAAGCACCCTCACTGCCGGATTATATCCGCAGTGGCTAGGTAACGTGAAGGAAGCCATTTCAACAGTAGCTGTACGGCATAAAGATCTTGGTTGAACAACAACATAATGGTGTTACTAAAAAAGATAGAGTATTTATGACTGGCAAATACGATGTAGCATAACTTTTACACTCACTGAAACCCCACTTTAGATGAACAGCCAGAGTTAAAAGCTACATAACCATGAAAAAGCACACTGAACCGACCAGATTCGTATTTAATCAAGGCTAACTACATGGAAAAAATGGAATCTCAGTTCAATACATGTAAACCAAATTTCGTTTGCTGCACAGGCCTTCTTGCAGCCAAATACAGGAGGCAAGATAACATATCCACAGCAAAAGACGACTTGAAGTGGTCCTACTTCTGCTGCGTCCCTTAACCATAGGCTGTTGAAGATTTTAGGCCCAAACACAGGACTAAGCAAGCAGTTAATACCACAGCTGCTACGCATTTTCTATTCTTAAGTCTCTTTAGAAATCTATGTTGGACCTCTTTGCAGAAGAAGGGAGCATGGAAGAGGGGAAGAACCTTTTGTTTTGTTCTTCTCTTCCATTCTCAATGCACAAGCGAATCTACTCTTCAAATACCTCGAATAAGATTGAAGTTAGATGCAAATATTTCCTTCCTGGCAGTTTATATTTAGATTTTGGGATGATCTAAGATTCATGTGAAAAGGTCACTGGATAAGGAATTAAACACTCCCAAAACGATCATCGTCAATGCCACAGGCAACACACGCAGGCTCTAGCTGCTCCTGACTACCAGGGAGTGCCCTTGACATCTTACTTGTCAAGCAGAACTGGATCAGCAGCACTTCCCTGCATCCTCTCCTTCCCTCTTCCCCCTCACCATCTCTGCCAGAGAGGCTGTTTACCTACCAGGCAGCGCAATGCTCTCCTTTAGGAAGATGATGGACAATTTCCGCATACTCTGCAAAGCCAACATTAGGGAAGTTTCAGCACCTACTAGGGTTAAATGAGACGGGCTATTTTTATTCCTGCGTTTCTATTAACACATAGGAGTTATAGGAAAACCTTCGCGGCTCATGCCCACAATTTGTCTGTAGCTTCAGGTCAGTTCAAAGCATGGGAGCTTCAAAAATACATGAGTGAAAGATAAGGTAGAGATTCAATACTTTGAAATGCATGATGGGAAAATCCAAATCCGGACACACATAAAAATGCAAGGGCTTGAACAACCCTGAAGAGAGCTGTGCTTCTCTAGTTCTCAGGACACAATGCCACCGTCCTCTTTGCCCTAAACTCAAGACTACGTATGATCATCTGCTGTTTATCCTGTCACACAAGTGCCTGGAACACCACACTGCACAGGGCCTTTAAGGGCTATATTCTTCATTTCGGCTGGGGTTGCGAGAGGGCTTTTAGCTTCTTCCAAGTCTCCATGTTTCCACATTTGTGATGCACAGAGCAACATGGGCCACCCAAAAGAGAAAACAGACCAAATTACACATCCAGTGAATGCCATTCCAAAGCAGAAGCCCAAGAGGTGACAACTACAACCATTTCCTGAGCTTTGGCACCAGCACGGGGCACAAGAGGACTGTAAGAACGCCATGCATTAACAAGAGAATTTAAAA
Organism: Apteryx rowi; assembly: GCF_003343035.1. NCBI lineage: Eukaryota > Metazoa > Chordata > Aves > Apterygiformes > Apterygidae > Apteryx > Apteryx rowi. Next base: position 41,976 of record NW_020447504.1, on the reverse strand, counting down.
AGAAACCGTGTTAGAGGAAGCCAGAAGCATTTTAACCACCAATGCAGTCCTGCCTGCAAAGTTAGAGTGCCTTTAGCTCAAGAGATTAATACACATTTCCAGAGTTCAGAGAACTCATTACCTCTCCAACAGTCCTCCACAGCAAAGAAATACTCATCTCTCTAATGGGGTCTCTGTAGGGGCAGGGAAGTCCAATTACAAGCTCCCAGGTCTTCAGACTAAGGGTATGGGAACACGAGTTAAAGTCACTCCGAGGACGTCAGGGTGCATTTGAATCTCAAGCGCTTCAGGAGGTCCCTCCAGACAACGCCCAAGCACACGGTCTCATGCCTGCAGCACGTACGGAGTAACTCACCGCTCGAGTATCGCCGGCAGAGACTGTACACACAGGCAGCTAACAAGGAGTAACTGGTAAGAATTACTACCTTCAGTTTTTTCCTCAAGATAACATGGCTGTGTGCCTTTACCCTAACAAGGACCTCTGCAGAACGGGTACCACGGGCCAGGTAGATAGCTAAAGCCAACCCCACCACCGCCCCCATGACAGAGGCATTATTTGCTCAATTTAAATCAGGCATCTCTAGTGCGAGGGGAAGAATTTAGACTCGAGGCAGAAGGAGTACTAAGTGAATCGGTTCAACTAGCACTACGGAGTCTCAAGGAGATAGGCTAAACCCATAGCAAATAGACGGCTAAGTAACCGACATAAGTCGAACCCTTGAAAGCCCTCCAGAGAAACTAGTAATGAGCCTCTCCCATCCGTGTGAACCTCTGCCACCACTTTCAGTCTTCAGTGGGCCCTTTTACTCGCCTTCTAATGGCTTCTGACACCACTGCGAAACATGCACACAGATCATTATAACTATTTTTAGTTCTTTTTAATATCAAAGCATCCAGCCAGCAGAATACCATTGCAGTTTTAGAAGCTGCACAACTACCTGTTAGTAAGTAGGCAGTTAATTTGCCTCCCTCCAAAAAGGCCAAACACGGTGATTCTTACGCATACACAACACACACACGGCATTGTCTAACCTGTACCAATAAGTGAGGCAGCAGCTTCCACTTGCAAATTGCTAAACATGAAACTCAACAGTGCATTTGTTTGGATATATTAATAATGGAAAGAAAATCTAATCTAGAAACAAAAAGCAGAAATAATTTTATTAAAGACTGAAGCTGGTGTGGAACGTTTCAGACATAAGCTACTGAACTTACCCTGCAGTGACTTTCCCAATCCCTGGCCCAGCTTCCACCCATGTTTCTGGAGTAAGCGGTGTCCAATATTATCCTGACAGACAGAACAGAGAAAACAAACCAAAAATATTCCAATAATATATTCTTCCCTTCCCACTGACATTTAAACATGTGATGAGCAAGAGATTTTCTACATATATATGCATGCAAAAAAATGCTACTGAAAAGGCAATATATGCCCAATAAAAGGGAAAGACAAATGTCAAAAATTGCTGGCTAGAATTTTTCCAGGGGGACGGGGAATCAGGGAGGGTCACTTTCTGATGGTGTGCTGGGCAACTTTTGTGCATCACGTTTAAAATAAAATAAAAATAAAAAAGCAATGTGGGAGAAAATAAAGTGTACCAATAAAAATTGACAGTAAAAAGCATAAAATCAAGCTATTTATACAATCATATCCATCACCTAGACAGCACCACTTAAGATTTTTTTTGTAAAGAAAATCTACAATGTGTTTAGTCATTTTGTTTGTGTGTCAGGCTTTTATAATACTGAGTAAGTTGTAAGTGCAAGACTGCCCCACCACTAGAAACCAAAACACAATCATAGCAAAATCCAGGCTAGACTTGATTGGGTTTTTTTTTTTTTATATATGTATATATATATATAAACTAGCATGCAGCCAATATTAAACTGAAAAAACAGTGAGGTTAGTAAAACAAAAAAAATAAATAAATGAAATCAATTAAATAAAATGAGCTCAAGCACAGACTGGGTGATGCATTTCACATGTAAACTAACAAAAATACTAAGATGTTAGAATGAAACAGGCCTAGCAATAAGTTAACAGCAAGGAACCATTAGTGCATGTAGGGGAAAACAATAAGCATAATGTCTCATCTTCCTAAAGGAAAAAAAAAAAAGCTATTTCAGAATAAGTTAAGTGGAAAAGTACTGATGCAGCAATTAAGTGTCAGCTTTTGAACAGCGCTAAACAGGGCTTTGAGCGGAGTAAGATCTCTTTCCCCCCCCCAAAGAACAAAAAGCAGGAGTGCTAGCGGCACCCTTGGAGCCGTCTGCGAGCTGACCGATTACCCCCAAGGATCCATTTACTATTTTACTAGCAGCGATCAGAACAATTCTGTCAACTCCGCAAAGGACTCTCGGTTATAAACGTGTTCACCACCTAATCACAAGGGGAAAAATATATATATATATGTATTCTTTGGTCATTGTCGTTGTGCAACTCAACTTAGGATATTGCAGAAATATCCTAAATTATAACAGGCTGCAAATCCGTAATATTCAGTGGTACATGGAATCTTAAAAAAAACAGAATAAAGCAAAAAACCCAGAACAGCTAGRAAGGCTGCAGGTTTTTGTAATTAAGTAATCATGTAGTCAACACAAATCCGAGAGCAGTGGCTTTTCCCCACTCACTCCACATCGAAGAAAACGACCACACAGTTTGCAGAACTTTAGTGAATCAACTTGAAAGACACAATCTTCCCCACGATATTGGCTGCATGGATACGTTTTTCCTCAAAAAGATTCTATTACGTACAAATTTACTTTTTTTCCCTGATAYGCTTAGTAAAGCGAGATACATTTTGTCTCGCTGTATTTTTTCAAGGCAACAGTGTATATCTTTCCCACACTACTGGCTCTCCCCCAAGACGTAATTAAGGCTACATGGAAAAAAAAAATAAAACGAGAAGTAAGGAAATGTCTGGTTATAAAAGCTTAAATCAGTATATGCAATGAAAGGAAAATGAACAGATATGGATTCCAGTCACAAACATCATGGAAAAGGATTATAGGTTTTGAAGCTTAGGAAAACTTACCTGCAAACATATCTGCTGCAGACCGTTTGTGCAACGGTCAAAACAACTGCATGTTCCTTCATGCAAAACGGGACTGACGCTCACCGATTTTGCGGATAAYGCATCAATTTTTCTACCATTAGCATTTTAACCGTATCTGACAAAGGATTTTATCGAATCAGATTTTAAAAGCTGGCGCTGACAAAAAATGGCTGCATTTTCAAAAAAATAAAAATAAAAGGACAAAAAGTACTTTACAATCTTTTTGCTAAGTGGAGATGAGACATTGTGCTGACTGTGTTGTGTTATGAATGCACTAAAATAAACAGACAGATGAAGCAGTATGCTATTTCCAAAAGCAGTGCAAGTGGAGTGAAAGCATTTCCATACGAACCTGGCTTTAAAAACTGGGCTGTCAAAAGAACAGTTAAATGTAACACAAAGTAAGAAACTGTCCAATCACTAATGGTAGTTTTTCTTTTGCTTTGTTTTCAATTCACTGCTTGCAAGTAATGTATTTATTAAAGAAGAGTGAAAGCATAAAATAAATTCAACAAGTCAAGACCAGCTGGGAGATTCAAGAGCGGTGTGTTGTGACTGACACAGTGAAGGGGGAAACAAATGTTAAAGGGAAAAAAGAAAAATTTAGAAGGGTTATACACATTAGCACCACTTTTACAAAGCCACTCAAGAGGATGGTCGCAAGTTGTTTAACGTAAATTGGAAATGCGCCTAAATGTCATCGTGTCTCGGTTCCCAGGAAGGGGGYGTTTTCCCCCCCCAATCTCTTCCATTTGTTCGCTGAAGCCGTGAAACTACTTCCTAAGTAAACAAAATACTCAATTGAAATGGCATATCTTCTGTTTTAATTAATAGGGAGAACAGCTCTAAGTTCAATAGCAAAATTCTAGATGGGACCTAGCCATCAGTCTGCTCATAAGGATTTCTAGCCACGTTCTACCTTTTTCCTCCATTTCAGATCATTACCGCAGACGTCGCGCACAGGAAGACTGGCAGCAATGCTCTTTAGCTTAAATGCTACCCTRAAAATTCAATTAGGTAAGGCCGGAATTGCTAGGTTCACACGCGAGAACTGTTCTGCAAAGCCATTAAACCCTGGTGGCATGTGGAGTAACTGGGGATATTAGGCAGGACCAAAATTTGACAGAGGGCAGCAAGTGTTGCAGCAGCTGGTAGCTTTTTTCTTATATTGCCTTTTATTATTTTTTTTCCCCTCCCTCCTCTCTCAAGTGCAAGGTCCCTAGAACTGTGGACTCTTCTCTTTCACAAGGGAAAAAAAAAATCTCTCTTTACACCAATCTTCCTGTTGACGTTAAGAACCATCGTTCCTTTTGACTAAGTTACCCTCACGTTGCAATAATTTTCCTACAGGAGAGCTGCAGCGATTTGCAAAAATGCCAATAGCCCAAGCAGGAAATCATCCATTTCTCRGAGGAGAAAAGTCATCGCTCTCCCAATTTTCTCACACTATCATTTTAGAGCTCCTTGAGTTACAACCGCAATAAAAATGGAGGCAGCCAAGCTAAGCCTCTCAAAAGGGGGTCGAGTGAGCAAGTGAGCTCTCGTGCAACCGATTATGGACGTGATACCAAAAAACAGATGGGGGACCGCRTGGTTGTAAAACAGAGGAGCTTGACAGGCTCTTGCTGGAACAATTTACACTTCTCTGCATTAATCTCACCACTTGGTAAGAGAAATGACCGCCTCTACTCAACAAATTCAGATGGGGAATTTGAGATAGCAGATGAAGTGTAACTTTTTTAAGAGTGTAAGAAATGTAAAGGCCTGAATTTCATTAAAATTTTAACGGGAGTTGGCTAAATTATCTTTGAAAGTCTTATCCRAAGTGACCTGCTCCAAACAGTTCACGTCGGCTTCCCCAGTGGCCATCCTGTGACCCGATAAGATGCCCTGGGTGACTTGTCACGGGTATCGGTGATTCCTGCTCACGATAACCCCAGTACGAATTTCTGACAAAGGTCCTGGCACTAGAAAAAAAGATGCACACAGCGGAAAGATGTGTACAAAAACTCAAACGTCTGGATGATGTACGTGGAATATAACCCTCAACGATTTCAACAGGCTGCGTTACGAATAAGCCGGAACGAGTTTTGCCTAATACCGTTTTTCCACGAGATCCCCATGCCACCCCACATGTTGCGTTCACGCCGTTCATCTTTCAGCATAGGCAAAAACCATACGTCTCTTGAGTGGATTGTAAGCTGTGCTGACTGTGTATCGAGGAATCTATAAGCAAGGATTGGATGCTACTGGGTGAACCCATGCAAACAAGAGGTTGAAAAAGATTCCCAAAACAAAACCTATAGCTCACTACAGATGACACAATGAAGACTAGAGAGAAAAGCCAAATAGTAATGCTACACCATTCAGCTTCAAGAAGCACATTATTTATAGCGCTRTCCACATATGGCTACTGCTAAATGTCAAATCAGCAGCCTTATCAAATTACACTTTGGAACTGGTGGAGTCCACAGATCTGTACAGATATACGGTGCGACAAAACCCAACTTCAGCTCATACATAAGCCTACGGTAGCCTGCGACCTTCAAACAACTAGCAACTGAAGTCTGAACCCTTGTGAAGTTAAAGGACCTTCTTACGTAACTGAACAGAATTAGAGAGAGGAAAAAAGGACATTTGTTAGTTATGACAAGGACAAACTAACGAGCTTCGGAGTAAGCGGATGATTCGCAGTCTCGCCTCCAACCTGCAACGATGACGGCTTGGTTCGACTCCCTGACACTCTGCATGTTGTCTGTGGGGGAAAAGGGGCCGTTTGCTTGCGTGGACTCTAAGGTGTATCACTATCTCCTACCTGAGCTGTACTGCTGGGACAAAGAAAACCATAAATTCACAGCGACGAGATTCAGTAAAGCCATAGAAATAAAGACTTAACGTGATGCAAATGTGAATTCTATTGAAGCTGCAATACTTTGTAACTTTGCATACAAATACCTGACCTCGGTGCACTTCAGAACAAACACATGCAGCTTCTTCAATTAAAAAAAAAAAAAAGAAAAAGAAAAAAAGAAAGAAAAAAAAGAGTTAAGTGCTCTGATTTTCA
>NW_020447504.1:17084-35709 GCF_003343035.1 Apteryx rowi | reverse complement strand
CTGATATAAAATCTTTTCTTCAATTTAGTCATGAAAACTAGCTGGCTTCTCATTTAGGGTACATACACCTACTGGCTCGTGTCAGTTCTGCTTTCCATAAATGTCCTTTGGTTCTAGTCGCATGTTTCAATCCAGACATCTTTAGCCTAAGCGAGCTATACAGAGCAGGATTTCCACAGACACAGAGTACTAGTACGCTAATTGAGGACACGTTTCGACATTGTAATGATCTGTAGACTCCCAAACCTATTTTTCCAGCCACCTTTGAGTTGCATGCTGTAGCAGTACAGTCAGCACCTCTCAACAGATAATGCTGCAGAGATGGATCTAGCTTCAGCAGTGATTGTCACATGGATACTCCAAGCGAAACCCTTTGCCCTTTGGGATTTCCAAATACRAGCTACCTTTAGCTTTTAAAAGAGCTTGCAGATTACTCAAAAGATGCAAAAAGCTGCAAGAAGCACCACCTACGAGAATATATTTAATCCACTCTTGAGTGTGTAGAGTAACCAAACTGTAAACTTTGACTGGAAAGTGCTTTGATCTGCTACCGTTAAAAACAACCTTCCGTGTACAAAGACATTTGTCATCTGAACTGTTGCCATTATGTGAAACCCAGGCTCTTACTCATTACTATGAGCCGATTCCTTTTTAAAGGTCACTTGAGTTGCTAACAGAGAACTGAATAAGGATTATAAAACAACTTGCGATTAAATGTTAATATTGCAAATATTGAGATGCRTGGTATTTGCAGATTCTATACTTGTCCTTACTCCTTCCCTCTCAACTTCGGTTCAAGGATGTTATTCATTTCTGGGTGGGCCAAGAATATAAAATGTAWTAAGCCAGAAAAAGCAGCATGAACGCCACTCTCCAGAGCACAAGAAAAATCTTAAAGGAGGGTTAAGTTAACCAAACTGACAAAAAAGCCACTCTTTTCTCTTTTAAATGTTCATAATTTGCCAATTTAATAGTGTGGGAACAAAATCATTACCACTAGCGTCAGGAAACCTGACAAATTACTTACGCTCCCCAAGTGCAGATTTTCTTTCAAAAAATCAACAACGTACTTAACGAAGAAACGTGAAAATTAATGCTAAAACCGAGAGGTCCGTTTGTGACAGCCTTTTCCGAAACCCAGCTCGTCCATGAGAGGAGTCCAACAGAATCACTGCGCGGCACTCCGCAGCTTTTAAACTCTGGGACTAGCCCGCGAAGCCAATTCAAGCGTGCTCCAACGCACAGCACAGCTGATTTGACAACGCAAAAAACCCACATATAATCAGTCCCGTGGCTCTTCCCAAGAGTTCAACGTCCCAGGCTAGGGGTTTTCTACCTCAAATGCTTGCTTCTGTTATTACAGACAAAGGAAAAGTGGGGGAAAAAACGGGTTTTAAACCAAGAACGACTTGACATTTTAGCTCTTTTTCCTCCCAAAGGGGTAAGGCATTCTCTTATCCTCTCCATCAAACAGTTTTCAAGCTCCAACCTCAAGGCTGAACTGTGAATCTTCACATTAAAACCTACAATAAAGTTGTAAAGATTGATAATGTCACTCTATTTGGATTATGATACATGTATGAATAAAATACTAGAACTGTAATTTAATTTAGAATTTCTGCTGCAGCTCAACATTAATCAAACCGCAACAAAATAACACATTTGCAGATGATCCAAGCAGCACTGGGTCTATGTGCTCCYGCTGTAGGGTCCAATGTATTCTTCCACATTTTATATAATTCTGTATGCATCGCTTCCTTCAGAATACCAAAAAGATTCTGTCTCCTAAAGGAACACTCATCTATGACCACTTTTATCCCTCTGCTTGGGAAAAGCCTTTTAGAAATCAAATAGTCAGTCTAGTCTGCAGGTAGTATTTGAATTATTTTGTAAATGCTCATTTCCAACGTGGCACAGAGCGGGATACCAGCAAGTATTTCTCATTATATTTACATAAGGAAACAGGCTTGGCATTTTAATTAAAAACTCCGTATCACAATGCAAGATTGAAGTATTCAGGAGAACATTGAATACGAATTCCCATCTCTGCAGCATTATCTCATGCGTCATCAATTACTGCCATGCCTAAATCTAGCATCATGCCAGCACATTAAGACAGTAGGTACTATATGCAGTGTTCACTGGACCAGAAGAACAGAAATAAGAAGGGGGAAAGGAAACCCTAGAGAAGAAATTAAAAAAGGCAGACCGTGCAATACAAACCAGATCATGGCTGCTTAGCTAATATGGGCCAACTGCTGCGGAAGAAAAATGTCGAACACCCCAAGTTGTGTAAATTTTTTTGTAAACATCTAAACACGCACACAAACACACACAACACCAACCTACACACGAATGAAAATATATCCTGATCTTTTGCTAACGCTAAGCCTCTTCTAAGCGCACCCAAAGGTGAGGAAACTTAACGGAGAACTTAAATTACTGTAGAGAAAAGAAATATTTGAGAAGTACTAGCTTAACAAACATCTAGTCTTAATCAGAACACCGCTAAGTGACCCTTTATTGTTTGCTACCAGTTTTATTGCTATTGTATTGAAGCTGCAAATGAATATTAACATTGAAAAGCTAAAGCTAAGTGCCAACCTCGTAGGTGAAGTTTAGGCAGAACAAGTTATTACGCTTAAAACTAGCAAAAGATGCTTTGCAGAGAGAAAAATTAAAAAGCTCCAAAAAGCTTAAAAAAGATAAAGCTGAACAAAACTTATTTTTCCCTATCTTACAGCTTCATTCTCCATGCTGAATTCAAACTAAAACAGTATTTTAAAGAAATTCACAGCAGAATTGCAGATTCTAGGGGAAGGACTGCTATACTAATGCTAGAATACATCAGTGCGTCCCTATTGCCAGATATCATTCTAACATGTTTAACACTCCAGTAATTATCCAAAAATATAAACTAAAAAGGATCAAAATACATTTTACTACACTATTCCATTAGGTTCACACAAGAATTAAACTGATTCTTAAACAAAAAATACAAAAACTTAACAAAATAAATTCTATAAGTGAAAGTATTATTTTAATTAATTTCTGAAACACCAAGCTTAAATTTAAATTTAAAGTTACCTCTAATTTTAGTAGAACTACCTAAAGAGCAGGTCCCCAGCCCACTTAACATTAAAGTAGGGCATGCAGTTACACTACGAAAAAAATTAACCCCGCACCGCCATTTTCAAAAAGGTGCCCACTCCTATCATTTGTCTGCATTCACATCAAGTACCATCCGATCATGGCCTAATTTTTGGTGGATTGATGATGATAAATACGTATCTTACCGATTCTATAGGCTTGTCTAGAGACGCTTGCTCGATCTCCAAGTGCCCTTCTTCATACTGATCAAAGTGATTTCCCTGTAAAAGAAGGGAAATTATTATCATCTCTGTTATCTCTCCGTTATCTCTATTATCTTCTGTTATCGCTACAGCGGACAGAACATTTTCAGAAGTCTAGCTTCAAGATTTAGGAGGCCTGTAAACATGTGCGAGCTTGTGTATATTTAGCTAGCGAAACAAATGAACTAATTAAATACAGACTCAGTTCAGCGAATAGGATGGAAGAACAAAAAACATAATAATAATAATTTTGAAACCTAACTGTGCTAATCCAGTGATCACCATAGACTGCGGAAGTCAGTAAACCAGCACTTTCTTTCTAAATAAATAAATAAATAGATAAAAATAAATAAATAAAGTCTTTGAAAACACTAAATAATCACCAGTAGGGGCCAAAACCACACAGAGCAAAAATCAGAAGGAACCGACTCCACCACCGCTATGAAGTTTTGGGTTGTTTGTTTGTTTTTGAAACGGGTAGAGCTTGTCTTGCATCAGGAAGTCCAAACTGCTTGAGGCACACACGTCATTTCACACATCTTATGTCAACAAAAATCCCACAACAGTACCAAAGAAACTTCTCCCTGTGCCCACAGCACTCGTTCGTGGTCCGAAGCGCCCCTTTCCTTGAATCTGTGCAGCTGCGCAGGCAACGGTTAGTGCAACAGAGCCACTAATGCACAAAAAACAGGCCAGAGGAACACGCTTGAGGGAAGACAGAAGGACCAAAAGATGCACGGGGAAGTACGCTAAAATACAAAGATACTCGCACAGCAAAGAAAACGCTATGCAGAACCATCGAGCCAGGCAACCTAGCTTCCCCACACTCCAGCAGCAACCCCACAAGACTTCTGTGATCCTAGAGACTGGCCATGTATAAACGTGCTACATATTAATCTAAATCCCACTGGAAAATGAAGTAGGATTGCTATAACGGTATACTGTAATCTACCCAGGAATAACCATGCTTTGCATATCAAATGGTCCCTCGTTTTAGAAACATTTAGAATTTATTACCATCCAATGTCATATTGTAAATAAATAAATAAAAATCAGTACATACTTGGTCTTGCAAACCAAGCGTATGATTTTCAATAAGATACCTACTCACTACGTTAAAAAATAAATAAAAAAATTTATAAACCAAGTTCTACTTAGGTGTGAAGTTACAAACAAAAGTTATATACTGCTATTAAAAAATAATTTCCAGCTCTCCCTTAAGTATCATACACACTTCTAAATTGCTGCCTTCTGAACGGGGCAACCTGTCCACTAGCCATTCCACCAACGGCACCGTGCCCCTACACTGCCTACGCTCCATAACGCACGCAAACGCCAGCGACTGGAGTAGAGACTAAGATCCAAGCAACTTTCCTCAAGCATCCCCTATGGCAAAATTCAATCTTTCCTTGCTTTTGCCCAGACATTAAGCATAGAGGGTTCATAAATCAGGAAAGCGAACGTGGCAATCTGCGTCCTCAAGAATAACCGTTGGTGCTGCAACACCAGCAGCGTGAATGGCTGTTTCGGGAGAAAGTGTTCTTTGTTGCGGCTTCTCAGGAAGGCCAGAATTCCTGGAGTTGCAGACATGGTGAACCATTTTTGGCCATTCGGTGTGTCCACGATGCATCACTAACACACCTGGAAAAACGCTACTTTCTTGCTGCAAACGCAAAAGCAAACTAGGGAGGCGCCCGCAGCTGAGGTGAGCACAAAACCTATTAAAGGGTTCGTCTCTGCAAGCATTCCTGCGCTCCCRGGGTGCTGCCGAGAGCACTATGAAACCACACGAGCCTTAAGGCCTCAGCTGCCACTCGGTTCCTTTCTCAGGCCCAAAAGTGCCACCGAAATCCTTCCGGCTGTGCAGCGAGCACCTGGCAATTTTCATCTGCATCACAGCCCGCAATTACTCTGAGCTCGCCTAGCGCTGCGGCCAAGAGAAGCACGTTGTCGCTCTCCGCCTTTCGACCAACGCCGCTGTTTTCTTGTGTGAGAATCTTTACGCAAGCCAGCATGAAAACGAGCAAGTTGTAACTGTAAGGGAACCGCCTGCTGGAATTTTGCAAGCCAGACGCCAGGCTCCAAAAATTCTCTGGAAGCAGCATCCACATCCAGCGATGCAAACGCGCGTGAGAGCGTCTTGACAAAAAACCTGTTGCCAAGCGAACGTGCTTTGATACGCGCGCCCTAACTGCCAGCCTGCAAGTCATCTGCAGTCCGCAACGATCATTCACCCAGTCTAGGCTCCGTTCTCAGCAGTCATCTTTTCCCGCAGCCCCTCAAAAGCAGATTTGGGGCTTATTCCGGTGGCAGGAGCCCCCTCCAATATGAGTATTTTTTTGGACGGCCCTCCGGGAGCGAGCTGAACGCAAGCTTACTATCTGCACATGCAATAGTTGAGCTGCTTAACCAGCTTAGTGATTTGAGGAGACATCAGATGCAACRTGAACGTACAGATTGGACTAGCTGCCTGCTAGCAAAAACGCCCCAGTAAAACTTTGTAGAATAGATACGGTCTCACAAAATCCACAAGCATCACAGTGGTAGCATCTCACTAACATTTAGAGAACTGAAATGCACGAAACYCTCAGCAAAAACAAAGGTATACATGGTTTTTTTTCAATTTCGCAATGTGATTCGCTGCCTACAGATAGCTCTGAATATGCCAGCTAAATTACCTGGAGCTGGCAAAATATTTCTGCCTACTCACCATCTCCTTCTGCACACTGCCTGCCAAGACATTTAAAATTGCTGTTGCAAAGGCAAGGGTCAATCCCATTTTGAAGGAACGCCGTGCTGCTTTGAAGCTTTACAACTCAATTTTTCCTGTGCTTAAAAGTGTCTCCTCCCAGACATCATGCAAAAGACTGAACACAACATTGTCAAATGCACTACCAAAAAAAAAAAAAAAAAGGCACAGAAGGCTATTTTCTCCAAGTTTTAGTGATCCCAGTATTATCTACTTTATGCACTCTGACTGTGGGTTTTTTGTTACGGGTAACGGGAGYGGGAATGGGTTGCTTCCCGCCCCAAATAACAGCAATACTAATACTACAGCTTTCAAAACAGGCAGGGTGCTCGCCATCATCTTGAACTGCCGCGTATGCAAATACCATCCAAGCACCCCGTAACAAGCCTCGCGGGACTCTGACAAATGGTCTCTGTATTAGGAAGTTGACTCTTACCGGCTTGGCGATTTAAAGGCGTCAGAATAACCAAGTGTCTAAACTGACCTGAAACCAATACACGCCATGGGGCTTCTTCCTTATTTATCAACACCTAAGTGATAAAGGAAACGTTTTCTTTACGCCATAAAGCAGCCCCCCCCCCCGAAAAAAGGCACGAAAAAAATTTAACTGTCATAGTAAGGTCAAATTTATGAGCRTGTTCATTTTAATGGTGCCTACGAGGAAGGAGGAAAATGGTTCTTGCTTCTAGGGCCATTATAAATAGCTTGTTAAAGTGATGTTGTCCGCCATCTCGGAGATCACAGGCCTTTCRGACCTGGGATTCTGCAGGACAGGAGGCAGCACCGTTCGTCCCTTTGCTTCCTCAGCCCTGGAGCTTGCTAAACAAGTTGGGGGTAATTCAATCTGCTTTTTTGTTTTCCAGTCCTTCAACCTGGCACATTAAATTGATGCATTTTGTATTTCTGTTTCGCTCTATCTTCAGACAATGAATCAGAAGACGACAAAATCCTTTAACATTTAAATCTAACAGTTAATTAAACCCTAACCATTGAATCTGTCAAGAATAAACTGCATTTCTGGCAAACGTGAACCTTAAGCACAGACGACATTTTAACGTGAATTTGATCTGTATCTTCTGCAAACTTGAGTGATGTTTCCCTCTTTAGAGGGAACCTTCAAGTGAAGAGAATAATTCAATCACTACAAAATGGATACCAGATCATAAAACAAAAGCTGCACAAAAGCTTTCAGTAATATTCAACACAAAGCAAYCAAAGCCTAATCTCAAACTTCCTTTCTCTGTATGGCTATTCTAGAGATATGGTAAAATCCCAGCCCCATTAGCTAACGAGAAGGTTCCCACCTACGCCAGCGCAGAAGGATTTCAGTGCTGAATAAAATGCCCTACTCCCTCTCATCCTCTGCTCCTCCATTTTAAAACTGCTTGTATCAGACTGCCTAACTTCTGCTGTGTAAAACAAGATGCGTTACCCTGCTTACATTACTGTCTTACAAATGCTCTACTCCATCCTGAAATAGCAGAGCAAATAAGATGAGAAGCATCCACTTAAGTATCATTTATTGCTGTTTGTATCACGCTGTGCTACAGTAAACGCTCCAACGCTAGGTGCTTCACCCATGACCATATTGAAATTCAATATATTTTACTGCTTAGACGAGAAGCAAGGACAAGTCTTTAATGTCTGAACACTTACCCACCACACATATCATTTAGTTTCCTTGTTGCATTTCATCTCCAGAAGCCAATATTCCTGTGTCCTGTAATTTTTCTTGTTACTATCATCCGTACTTTGGCTCACCAGACATTTTGGTTACTCACAGTCACATGTCYTTGCCTTCCTCCTCCACTTTCCCATTGCTTGATCTCTGCATGAAGCTCTTGGCCAAACTTTAAGTCTTGGAGCCTTCATACACTTCACTGCCGAGTTATGAATCTGGCATTTGAAAATCAACTCTTAACAAAAGCTGTCTCCATGCAGGATTTTAGACCCTCGCGCTCCCTTATTTGGACTGTAAATACTTTAGCCCTTTGGTCCAACAAATGCTGTTTTGTCCAAGACTAAACATAGTAGAGTCATTGCATTCTCGGAAATAATTCATATAAAATAGCTGAGGGAAAAGGTTGCCAGTAAACGGCTCTTAGTCAATACACATGAAATGAATTTGATTTAAGTCCATTTATCGGTGTAAGTTTAACGATCTTGCATGCATCACAAAATAAATTGTCCCCTCTGAGACAGCCGGACTACTGCACAAATGAGCTACATGAGGCACCCTTTCATGAAGGTGGGCAAAGACATAGCACRTAAGGACACACAGATTACCAGGAAGAAAGATCCCTTTAAAGCATCTTCACAACTACAAGGCAGAAGAAGATCATGCTCCGCTCCTTCCCACCCACTCCCCGTAGTATATATCCAAAACCAGACCCGACTTCTGAGCACTGGATTTTCTAAGTCACCTGCAGCCTTCTCAACACAATGAGGAAAGAGCAATGAGTCACTTCAACTGCTTCAAGGCTATTACACTTCCTTGGACATTCGTTATTGGACTGCATTTTGCAATCGGCCCAAACGCAGAGGATATTAAAATGTCAGCTTTACAGAATGCATTCCGTGTAGTACACATTCCTGATGAGAATTAGCGGTTTCTTTAACAACCAGCCATAAGTTATCCATATATTACTTCAAAAGAAGAGCAAGTGTGGTAGTCTAAGTCTAAGTAGCTATGCCAAACCTTTAAATAAAGTTCTCATTTGGAGAAGTGAGGAAACTACAACAGAAAAGCAGTATAATGGGATGTGAAACCAACAGCTCTCTTCCAGAACCACCTTACTCAGCGCTCCCTTCAGTTACTGCTCAACAAGAGAGCTCAGTTATTTGAGCATTATTAATATGAAAGAAGATCTAAGTTGCTTTCTGTATCTGACTTCTGTTAGTTCTTGCCTTAAACTCCCAAAATGGGAAGTCAAAGTGCCAAATTCAGATTTTACTCAGCAATGTCACTTACAATCATTTAACCAAGCCCATTTCCCATTTTTGAAAACTCTGAAGGCATTACGTTGTAAAACAGCAGCTGAGACACTAGGAACATCTATAAAGATAAATTAGTACCCACAAAAAGGCCATTTTTCTAGTGCAGATAAAGCTACAGTTGACTGTGTTTGATAAATTACAGAGCGCTTTGCACTGCCCTCCAGTTTCTTTAAAAAAATCTTGTTTTAAAGGAGGAGCTTGAACAGTTCGGAGACCTTTCAAAAGATAAGGCTATACAATTTCCATTGACTTTTTCCAAAGACGGCTAAACTGTTCTTACCAGAACTCTTGCAAGCATCCCACATCTAGGATACCTTTATGAACTTTGTTAGTCCAGCACCAATGGTGTCGCCAAAAACACAGGCATGGGAACCACTTTGAAAGGACTTGACCGAATGCCAGAGATTCTTGCCTAATCCAAAGTCTTAACTAGGAATTACATGCAGTAAATCACAATCAACATTAATCTCATTTTTGTGCTGCATTTTATTTCTAAACTCTCTTTTTAAAAATCTTTTCAGCTTGGTCAGCTTTTATTAGACCTGTCAGCTTTGCACAACGCTGAGCTCAACTTACCCACCTCTCCTCACACCGCATGAAGGTGATGCATACCACTGAGTGCAGCTATAGAGTTACACTCAGAGAGGCAACAGGAGAAGACCGACTGACCCTGGGCAAAAATCAAATACAAAAAGGTAAAAGCGACAGCGAGTAAGGCCTGTTAGTACTACCTTATATTTTCCTTATTTGTGGGGCTCTATCAACTATATCATATGCTAACCTCTCCAGGAAACTTCAGCCAACACAGACAGGAGAGGGAAAGTGTTAAAAACAAGTCAAGATCACCATAACTAATCAACTGTTTATTACACACAGTCAACTCTTAATAGTTTTATAATTCCTCTGCAAGATCCATATTGCCATACGTACACSGACTACAAATATCTCAGACAATAATTTATGCCACTCTTAGAAGCAAAGCAGGACCTGATGATTCTGCAAGATGGAAGATCTCCAAAAAGCTAACTGATGTAGACAACTGTGCTGATGTTCAGGAATCTGTCCAGAGAAACTGAAAACAACTCCCGAAAAATGTAGCTTAGACATGTTACTTGAATACTTATTATGTATCCAGAACAAGATACATTTTTAAGATCAATATGGACCCGTGAAGATGATCCCATCCACTCTCCTGCTTGCACTGGAAGGTTTCTTGGATGCTTTTAGAAATCACATGGTTTCTGAAAACTACAGAAAAACAATACAAAAGCAACTCTGAGAGTCTGCTGGTACCTGGAAATTCTCTGTTAATGTGTCCCAGAACAAAACCATTAATTTCTTTTTCCTTTTGTCTCCTGATGAACTGTAATGACCCACAAAATTTAAGCTATCCTTTTCCAGCAACACAGAAGGAAAGCATTCAAAAACAGCTAGTGTTTTCATAGCCTTCAGCATATTATAAATTGCTTTCCCAGTCCCTTTCCTGTAAATAAGCAATACAAGTGCGTAAGAGCTGACAACGTACGTCTTACCACCCTCAGAAATAGCTTAATATTTGCAGTCAACATCTTCTGAAAGCTGCAGTAAACCTCATTTTAGACAAACACACACATCGTAATTATTTTTTGAGAGTACTTAAAATGAAAATCCTCTCAAGTCAATACAACAAAAGCAATCACTTAAGATTTGGAATTGAATTTAAATTAGCAACTTTTTAAAGAAGCACCTTGTAATTACACGTTGAGATGTTGACGGCACGTTTAGTTTACCACACTAAAAATTAATTTTGATGCCAGAACTCTAACTGTTAAATCCAAAAACACTGGAAGAAGCCCCACCAGAACACATTCAAAACTACTAATAGGTTAAGAGCTTTAAACTGGAAAAACATGCATTCCAATACCTAGTTAGAAGTGCCCAGTTGAAAACATGCTCTATAGTTCAGAGATAAACAGCTTGTTCAAAAGGACTGTAAGCCAGAGGCAGGTCCCTGCTTCACTATGTTTTGCAGAGTCTGGCATCAAACAAGATGAATTTAATGTGTTTTGGATTCTTTCTCCCATTACCAATGCCAGCTATAAATCCGTTCCAGTACACAAGGGATGCTGTTTGATTCTTCAACTCTTCCAGCAGCTGTACTGGAGGGTAGTAGCACTGGTCTAACCTATCCGACTTTCTCTTAGTCATTTCTTAACATATCCTGATGCAGAAGAGTCTGGAGCTTACAGTACCCATGACTAACAGGGACTTTTAAGGCAGGGGGAAAAAAAAATTTATATATATATATATATATATATATATATATATATATCTTGGTGGGGTAGGGTGCTAGTCATTAAATATCTATGATACAATCTATTTTTTCGCCACCAAAAATTTCTGAGGATCAGTCTTCAGGAAGCTGGACTGCAACTTCCCAGCACTGCATGGTGAAAGCACTATATATACCCTGGGGTCTCTTGGACCACAATTTCCCTGGCTACCAAACCTCCTCTTGAGACAGACAACACATGGAAAACAACAGCAGGCGGAGAATTTGGGCAAGAAAACACCTTGAAAAAAAATTAAAAGCATTAATAGCAGGGTTTCTTTTTCAAAATAGTTTTTTTGACTCAGTAAAGGATTGCTTTTAAACCAGAACATYGCAGAAAACCTCACTAAGGAGCACRTTAACYGGACTCGACAGGAATTCCACACGGCTCAGTACCATTCAACATTTTTATCGATGGGCAGAGGGGAAACAGAACAACYGACGACTGGATTTGCAGATCACAAAGTCTGACGAACAGTAAGTAACAAYGAGGACAATGTGTTTGTGCAGAGCAATCTGACCCGAATAACAGTGACCTGAACCTACTAAAACAAAGTATGTTTAACAGAGCCATATACAAACACACCTACAGAATAGGGCTGCACCTGAGAAGGCAGGGACTGAAGAATCTAAGTCAATCAAGACCTCTCCATGCAACGCTGCGGCAAAAAGGCTAAAAAACATGACCCAGGGACGTGCAACAGAGGAACAGCAAATAAGAATAAAGGAGTAAGAAAGCAGCTTATCTCTGCATATTGTACAGATGGGACCTAATTCCAGACACTCCAAAAAAGTCTTTAGTCACATTTTGAAGATGTAGAAAATTTTGAGAAAGCAATACCAATGCATAAGGGCTGGAAAAATGCCTTATAATGGCAGAATTTAGAGATCAGTCTGTTAAAGCTCTCAAAAGAACCTAAGAGTAAGGCATAAATATTATATATGCCTTCACATAAAGAAGGGCCAAGGCACTAATGGGTACTTTAGCCTAGTAGAGGAGGATGTAACAAAAAGCAATACTAAAGCTGAAAACAGAAAAATCTGCACAGCAAATACAGGAATGTATACCTTTCCGTGGACAAACCACTAGAAAAGACCTACATTTTCCTTTATAAGTTCACCACCACCTGCTGTCTTCGAGAGAAAGAAATACTGTAGTCAAGCACTAGCTACTGGATTCAAAACAGGGTTAAATGACTGGAATTGAAATGTGTGTGATTTCTAGGTATTCAGAGTAGACATCTTAATATGAACTTCTAGCTTTAAAACTGTGAACCACTAAAAATCTCAACTGGATTAGCTGCTCATAGAGCTCTTCAAAAGATAGAAAGCACCAAGAGCTATTACTGGTTTAAAACCGTATCATAGAAAAAGGAACGCCAACTGAGGAAACCTTGCGGAGAACTCCAAAAATGCTTTTGGATCAGATGAACTCCTCAAGCTCTACAACCCTGTGCAGTGACTGACAGCAGAGCTACTTAGGAGTTTGGGGKTTTTTTATTTTGTTTTGGAGGGGGCTGAAGGAAGAGGTGACTTAGAAGCAGCCAAGATAATTTACACATGGTTTGTGGGCCTGTAGCATTGAGAAAGTGTTTCCTTTCCTATTTAGTTAGCCATGGCAATAGGGAACATCACTGCACAAGAGAAGAAAACAGAAGTGACATTAAAAAAACAGCAGGGAAAGGTACAGCTAATACAAGAAAGAAGCAGTAGGTCTATATAAAATTAATTTACAGCACAAGTTCCTAAACTTCACACCGAATTTCAAATTTTCCTGGGATCTTCTAAAAATGGAACCAATACTATTTCATCTACTTTCCATGCATTTTCCCCTAATTTTCCCTTCTTCTCCTTGCTAATATAAGTAGACAAAAATCAGTCACAGTTCTGATGTTCTGCTTTGCTCAGTTGAGAGGTCAGAAAGTCTTGTAAAGGAGAAGAGCAGTATTCTTCTTGTTGTGGCCATTCCAAAAAAAAAAAAAAATCTAACCCTAATCTAATGACAAATGAAGATCTCCAAACAACGCTACTAATTTTTAGAAAATTCTGAGATTAATTCTTTAATAAGAAAACAGGCTATGGAGAAGGGCAGCCTCCTTGACTGCTCTCAGTTACATCTCAGAATTTATCTAGGGCAAATCTATGCACAGGAATCTGCTACCAGTTAGAAGCTCAGGACATCACATTATGGAATGATTGCAATCCTATTTTTCCCCCCATTCCCCCACATTAAGTTTTTCTCCTCCCAATTAGTAAAAGCAGGCAAAAGGAAGTGACCCTATTTATTTTCCTGAAGCTCAGAGAGAAGCTATCAACTGACTTTGTCACATAATCCATGAGCAGTCAGGGCCTGTTCAAGGATATAAAAATCAAATACGCTTGCCTTAGCCAGCACATAAATGAAAAAAAAGTTCAAGCAACTGACAATACAGACTCATTAAAAAGGCAGAATTTAAAACTCTACACTGCCGGCCCAGATGTCCAGTAAGCTGGACTGCATAAGCTGCTTGGGAACACAACTTATCCCTGCTTCTTGTATTCCTGACATTCGGCCAATTAAAAAAAAAGAAAAAGAAAGAAAAAAAAGGAAAAAAAAAAGTAAAGCCACATGCCATCAACCTTTGACTGAACTCGCTGAAAGTGGCAAGACTAGTAGAGCAAAGTGCCCGTTTAGCTCTTAGAATACGTTTGGAAAAAAAATTGCCTATCTTCTTGGCGTAAGCAAGAATATGAGAACTGAGGTCCAGCCTGTCCACATTCCAAACAATCTTAGAAAATAAGACATTTTTGCTAAGAAAAGTGTTATTCTATTATACAGACTATACAACAAACTCCTCTAAAAAAAAGAGACAACAGTTTGTGTTCTGTCTAGCTAATGATGCAAGTAAGTGCAATGTACGTAGGAAGAGGAAATTATTGTACACATATACACATATGGCTTGTAATATTTCTGCTTCAACAATGAAAAGGAGAAAGATAAAGAAACATAACATTTTCTCAACATCTGTGCATAACTCAGAACTCCACTGGATTTCAGTGAACCAGAGACATCCRTAGTATTCATTCTTTGGATTCAGTGTAGTTTATCAAAAGAAAAGAAAAAATTTATTGCAATTACACAAAACAACACTGTAAAAACACAGATTTACTTATTGCAGTCTCATGTAGTCACATGGCATTGAGTAATGCTTTTAAAATACTATGTTAGCATTTTCAACAGGTATTGTTCATAATTACTTCAAGTTACAGTGGTTCACAAGTTTGTCTCTGCCAAAGGGAATCAATCAAGGAGACAGTAGAAGCAGACAAGTGACAGACATTCCTGAAGCTGAAACGCTGCATGATCTTTTAACCGAAGGACTGAGCTTGCCAATGACCCAATCAAATATAACCCTTTATAGGAAGGGAAGGGGAAAAACTGGGGGATTTGCTGGGGGTAAACCATCCAGCATACTTAACTTACCATATCAGAGCCTAAAGAAAGGAAAGAAAAGATCAGTAATGTCCTTCTTTCTTCAGTAGCTAATTTCATTGCATAAAGTCTCCCAAACAGAAACAGCTGTGCTGCCCTGGTCAGGGAAAGACCAAATATTACCAGACAGAGCAAAGCTAAATGCGTTTCACTGGAGCTGCTCTAAAGCTCAGCACCTGCAAAATATAGAGTCAAGAAACAGGTGCTTTCCCTTGAGGTTTTCTAAGCTTTGGGAGTATGAAGCAACAAAGGCAGAGGACCTACATCTTTTGTGCAGCTTCTAAAGCCACACAGCACTTCAAAAGCCAGACTTTCCTGCAAGCCAATCCTATCAAAAAAAAAAAAAAAGGAGAAAAAAAAAGTTCCTAATCACACTATTGTAGTGATAACTTCTGACTGCATTTCCTGCTTCTTTGGGAGTTTATACTTTCATACTATCCTTAACTTTGAGGTTCCTTTCGCCCTGCCATAAAGGACTCAGGAATATATTCAGAGAATACATCATCTTTATTCTGAAGGCTGTCTGACCTCCTTATCCTTATGCTAGTTACTTTCTTCCACAGAATCTTCATTCCCTCCACCACCTTCTCTCTACCTACCACAACATTTTGGCTGCTGTAATTCAGCTATTCCACCCCCCATAATTTCGCCAGTTCTGAGCTGATCCCCCCGTTCAACAATCCTGCTCCCCCTCATCATTCTCATATGTACTTCACACCCTTAATACCTTGTTTCCCTGCTGTTTTAGTCCTTTTCCTTCCTGAACTGATTTCCCTCCAACACTGTACATTTCCATTTTTCCTCTTTCCCCTAATCTCATTTAGCTCCCTTTAGTTAGGCATGCAGGAGAGAAGAGCAATCTGCAGCGCTCTCACCTTTAATCCACTTCTGCTGAGCGTATCAGAAACCCAGAAACCTGAATATCACCTCTGTTGACTCTGCACTGCTAACCTCATCTCTCCCCTGCCCACATTAGCGCTCAGTTCGCCCTCACTCTTGCCAAATTAATCCTCTCAAACCCAGATTCTTTCCAGTTTCCTTCAAGAAAGAGGGGCCGATAACATTTAAAGAGAACTCCAGCTTTTCTCTTCCAATTACTCTCTTCCTTTAGCCACTTCACTAATTCCAAGGCATTTGCCTTTCTTCCAAACAGCTAAAAGCTTCCTTTGACCCATGCACTTTAGTACTGACCTTTTGTTTCTCTTCCTCTCGCGGGACCGTACACATCCTTTCACTTCGAGACCATCACAAGCACAGCACCTAAGAACTAGATGTGAGGGACTCCTCTGCGGCCTTCCTCACACTGTCAASCTCCCCCCCTCCATGCCACATCAATCCCTATTTCAACTTGTATAATTTTAGAGCACGATCTCCTCTTTGTCATGCCTACTTAGGTCTCAACAGACTAGCAACAACAACACAGGGTCAAATTTATAGTCATACTCCGTCAAATCACAGAAATTTCATATGCTGACACTTATACAGCTGCTCTATATCGTGTGAAAAAAGGCGTTCTTAACACTGATAGAAACAGTCCTGCAAATGGAGCCTACATACAAATTTATGACTTCACACTAACGGTCAGAGAAAGAATTTTATTTTTGCTGTAGTTTTGAGACCAGTTTTGTATACAGACCATCAAAAACAGTGTGCTACAGGCAGATCTATTTTTACCTGTGCTTAGCCACAGTATAACTGTCACAGCGGAYCTGCAAATAAACGCTCAGAATAGCAAACTATTTCCTTTATTCCACACCAGTGTTATATCTCAAGTAAGACCTCAGTCTAGATATGGAGGAAAAAGACAAAAACAATCTTTGAAAGTAATTTTGATGAATAACTAGAAGGAAAACAAAAAAGATCAGAAAAGCCGTCCTCCACCAATACACTTCAGGAAAACTATTAGAATAACTAACCGTCAGGGATCATYGTCCTGGTGCCTGATCTCCCACAAATTCAGTGTGACCTTGGCCAAGTCACTTAGGCCCACTTTCTCCCATGATCAGCTCTTTCATAGCTCATCATTTTCGTATGTTTGGTCTGAATTGTTCCGCACTCATTTTCTTCCTAGAGGACTGATTCCCCTTTTCCCCYTAACGCACAAAATAAAATGTCTTCTCATTTACTAATTTTGAGGGAGAAAAGAACGGAGAAGTTACACTATTTCAAAAAATAATCCCTACCTTTTTATTTTTTAAGGCGGTCTAAGGGCCTGACAACAAAAGCATAGCACTTGGCATGGATATAGTCCTAATTAAAAATAGTGCCTTTTCTTAAAGTGGGAGGAAAACAGGGTTGTGACTGGGTTATTGTTTCTGAGCATGCTCAGCAGCTTTTAAGATTTCGGCATCGGGTAATGGAGCCTTGTTTCCTTTCTGACATCACTACACATTCTCCCTGCATGACCAGATCAACGCAGTGACACAGTAACAGGTTTTGCTGCTACAATAGCTTTTTGTGAAGCACGYTGCCCTGCAAACGTACCAAATCAAGGACAACAAGAGAAAACGCACACATGAAGTTGTGGAATATATGATTATAGGGCCTAGCCGTTTCTTGGCTACATCCTGCAATGCCCTAGTTGTTTTAGGTTCCTGTCCTCTCCCTTTCAAAAATCAAACTACTAGTAGAAATGTATCGTCAAACTGCAAATTTGGCCCCTTCCACTTCCTGAAACAGGAACTTCAAAGCCTGCTCAGGCCATTTCAATATTAACCATGAGGCATTTCTTCATTTAATGAAATAATCTATGCAAACCATCCACTGTGTTTAGGGCAACATTAGGAAGTCATACTTACAGTCCATAGATAAGGTAAATAGTGAAGTTAACCACRTTGATACACAGTCTCCCATATGCTTCTAATATAGTTTAATACTCGCTTACAAAATCCGCATCCACTAAAACATCCAGAAGGAACAACACAAATAAATTACTACTGGATGTCCTGACTGTTTCAAGACTATATCTTAATGCTACACTAAGTGGAATAATGCAAGCTCCATAATAATAAAAAACAAGAAAACAAAACAAAAACCACTCTCAGCTCCTTGGATGAAAGGTGCAAGTTTACATGAAAAACACTATTGTGACTTTGGATTCTTGAAATAAGAATGACCACATACGAAATAATCAATAGCTGTTCTCTAGCTGTGTTTATTCTCACTGCCTTTGTTTTTCCTTGTAACCCTCAAGACTCTCTCAGGCTCAAGTCAGAAAACAAAATGTCATTGTTTAAGCTTAATGAGTCAACATTAATATTAGAGTTGTTTATTTAAATCCACTTTAAAACACCACCACTGGCGTTAACAGTGTAGAAATACTAATATTTTATTTAAAAAAAAAAAAAAACACGAGAAGGAAAACGCATTTTCCACAAAGAATAAGGGACGTTAGCACATGCTGAAGACAGCTGGAGAAACGGCACAGATTTCTTCGTACGGTATTTACGGCTCTATTTGGGGAAAGCACGCTGTGAGAAAGCAGGAAAGAGTTCAAAAGCAGGTGAAAACAGCGGCGAGGCAGGAGCCCGAGCAGCATCCCACGGGGGACCCTGCTCCCTCACCGCCTCCGCCGTAACGCACCGCAAAAATAACCGGGGGAAAAGCCCCGCTCGTCGCTTCGGGAGGGGGGGAAGAGGATCACAGCGAGGCGAGCGGCCCCCGGCCCCGGGGCACGGGGAGCCCTGCCACGGCCCCCCCGGAGCAGCCGGCGGCAGAAGCCCCCCCCGGGCCCCGCGGCCCCT
>NW_020447504.1:14565-16568 GCF_003343035.1 Apteryx rowi | reverse complement strand
GCGGGGAAGTTCTCCCTCCCCCCCCCCGCAAAGCACGGGGGCCGGGCTGGAAGGAAGGCGCTTGTTGCTAGGGGCTGGGCGAAGCGGCAGCAGTGCGCGGGGCGGTCCCAGGCAGGCGGCTCCCGGGGCAACGGGGGCGCGAGTCACGCGCGAGCCGCACCGCACCGCGGGACCTCGGCGGCGGCAGCGGCTCCCTCCGCCCCGGCGCGGCCCGGAGCGCGCACTGCGCATGTGCGGCGCGCCCCGGCGACGAGCGAAGACGCGCGGTCGCCGAGCAGAGCCGCCGTTCTGCGCATGCGCGGAGCCGGGTCTTACCCCGGGGAAACAGAGGAGGTCGCGAGCCCTGCTTCAGCCTTCCCGCCCTCGCGACAAGAACCAATGGGGCTGCCCTAACCTCTTGAGTGATGTCAATAAGAACCAATGGGAGAGCGGGCGCTCGCCACCGCCCCATGGAGAGGGCAGCGGGTGCTGCTGCCTGGCAGCTCCGCGCATGCGCATTGTCCCCTCAAAAGGCACATGGGGGGGGGGGGGTCAGGCGTCCGTGCTGTGTGCTTGGCGGGGGGGTTATAGGGCGCTGCTATAGCAGGTTGCCCGAGGAGCCGTCCCCGGGGTGTCGGGGCTGCCCAGCACCCCCTGTGCGGTGGGGACAGGCCCCGGGCCCCAACCAGCATGGAGGCCCGGGGCCAGGCCTGAGGGGGGCCATGGTGCCGGGGCCAGGCTGTGGCCATGGCCCTGGCCCATCACGGGGCCCCGGGGCCTTTCCCCAGCCYTGCGTCTCACAGCAGCCCACTGGGTTTCGAGGGCAACGGCTGGGGTGGACGCGGCCCGTCTTC
The DNA here is from genome assembly GCF_003343035.1 of Apteryx rowi. Taxonomy (NCBI): domain Eukaryota; kingdom Metazoa; phylum Chordata; class Aves; order Apterygiformes; family Apterygidae; genus Apteryx; species Apteryx rowi. The sequence continues at coordinate 15,735 of NW_020447504.1, read as the reverse complement.
TCCATTCACCGCCTCAGCTGTTACCAGCTGTCTCTGAGCATGGCGCCGCGCGTTGCTGTCTCTCTGCAGTCCCCGGCAGCAGGAAAATCGGGTTCCATCTGTCTCTCCATTCATCCCCTTTCCTTCTCTCACCAGAAGCCTTGCGGCCCGGATCCTGCTTGCATGCTGCCCTCTGCCGCCTTGTCAAGGAAGGGTGGACAGAGAGGTGTTCAGAAACAGGCTGCTTCGCAGGCAGCCTTTGGGGTCCGGCTCTTTGGAAAAAGACCTTTCCGGAGTCTGTTCACCGRACCATGCCTCCGTGTGCCACACGTTATCCGTCTGCGATACTACTGCCCCTCGTGACGAGCCCTGCGCGGTTTTCTGCAGGACCTCACGGTCGGGTGCAGGGGAGGCTGAAGTTGTGCCTTGCGTGGGCAGGTCCGAAGTGCTTTATGCTATGCGGTGTGCTTTTAGCAGACCTGACTTGATCTATTACTGCAGTGTGTCAATCTAGACTGTGCTGCCAGAACTCCTTCCTGGAGCTCCATCAAGTATCTCCTGCCTCTGACAGTAGAGGTAGCACTTGCTAGCAAGGATGCTATTCTCATCCCGCCCTCCCTTCAGCAGTCCTGCAGAGACATCCCTCTCCAAGAGCTTCCCCCTAATCCTGGCTCTCCCCCCATCACCCAGAGCTGGAATTTGAATTGAATTCGCCTTGCTAAAGCTCTGGCTTTTGGTGCTTTTCTCCAGCCCCTCCAAACACCTCAACCCCGGGGGCTTTTGATTTCATCCTGAATCCGCAGATCTGCGTCAGGGCATGGCCGGGGCCCCTTCCCGGAGCAGCCGCGTGGCTAATCCCCTTTCCCGCAGCCGTTCGCTGCTCCCTGTTCCTGCCACAGCAGCAGCACGTGGCAGGGGACGTGTGTGAACAGATGGTGCCGCGAAACGGCTTCTCGCCATCCCGGTAGGCAAGGATTTTTGGAGAGGCGCCTCGAGGCAGCTCTCTTTCTCCATCTCCCTCTGGGTGGGGAGCTGTGCTCTGCGCCAGCAACGCTCCCAGAGGAACGGGAACAGCCTCTGTGCCCTCCGCGCACCTGAATTTGTACCGCCGCGAGGGGAGGGAAAGGCTCCGCGAGGCCGTGCTGATAGCAAGGGGCAGCCGAGAGCGTGGGCAGAGCAGCAGCCCCGCGG
>NW_020447504.1:12253-14345 GCF_003343035.1 Apteryx rowi | reverse complement strand
GGCTGCGAGGCCGTGGCGTGGGCGAGGGGCGGCTCTGCCGGCGCGGCACTGCCAGGCCCTGCGCTGCTCTGCCTCTCTCCCTGCCGACGTCCCCGCCGCGGCTCTTTGTGCCCGAAGGACGGCCGTGCTGCTCGGCCCCGGGGGCAGCGTGGAGAAACTGAGGCACGGAAGGGGGCAGGATCGCAGGAGGGGCAGGACTCGGGCTGCGGCGTCCCCGTTCCCTGCAGCAACCACTGCCGGGGTCCCGGGAAGCAGGATGGTGCTCAGCAGTGAGTGTTGGGGCCAAGGAGCCTGTGTCCACGGGAGCGCTGGAGCACGGCTCCTCTCGCCACCAGCCTTGGCCTGGGGAAAGGGCTCCCAGCTCCGGCCTTTTTCCTTCCTGGAGCCACCTCGGTGTTTTCGGAGGGCATCTGTCCCCCCCACACACACCCTCCCGAAGCACCCGGAGGGGGCTGTGCGGGCAGGGTGGCCTGCGTTTGCCCACCGCGCCAGCCGGAGCAGGGCTTCCCCCCCGGGGACACGGGGCACGGCCACCCCCGTGTCGCATCCGCTTCGCGGGACGGAGCGGTCCCTCGGGTGGCTCGGTCGAAGGGACACCCGTGTCCCGCAGCCCCCCCACCCGTGGGGCCCAGGCGGGCACCCAGGGGTCATGCGCCCAGCGCCGGGGCTGTGCCCACGAGAGGGAGCTCCTGCTCCACCCAGGGCTGCCCGGCGGGCGGTGGGACCCCCAGCCCGGGTGGGCCCCCACCCCCATGCTGGGACCCCCACCCCCATGCTGGGACCCCCACCCTGCTCCTAGCGCTGCGGCCGGCACAGACGGGACCAAGCAAAACAGCACCCCGCTTTTGGGGTCGGGGGGGGCCGCAGCTCGCGGGGAGCACCCGGAGCGCCGTGGCTGACCGAAGGGCTGGTGGCCGGGCGCCGCGGAGGGCTCAGGGGACGTGCGGGTGGCTCGGTCATTAGCTCCGCAGCGAGACACCATTTCCCAACGCGAGCTGGAGCCGTTTCAAGCCGGGCGGGATGAATCCCGGGGCAGGGAGCGATGGTGCCCGCAGCAGGAGGGCGCCTGGCACCCAGCATCCCAGCGCTGGCGCCACCGGACCCACCTGGGCAAGGAGAAGGGAGTGACCCYGCTGGGGTGTCAAGTCCCCCATGGGACCCCAGGGGTGCTGAGCTGGGCGCAGGGGGTGGCTCCCTCCCCGGGGCTGGGTGTCCTCTCCATGCTGCCCGAAGCACCAGCTTGGGCCGCGTTCCCCTCAACCGTGGGTTGGTGGGGACAGAGGCGGCACCTGTTCCACCCCGAGCCTGTCCTCGCCCCGTGCCTCAGTTYCCCTGAGGACTAAAGGGGCGAGYGGAGCCSGGCTGGGGCAGCGGGGAGCTGGGGCAGGGATGGAGCCCGCTTTGGGGCGTCAGCGTTGGGTGCTTGCTCTGTCCCCGCGCCGTGAGCGCCGTCCCCTTAGTGCAGGGAGCCGCGGCGGTGTCAGGCTGCTCTGGGAACGTCGCGGCCTCCCCGGTGCCTCAGTTTCCCCCATGGGTGCCGCAAGGTAACGGAGTAACGGAGGCCCCTCTCCGCGGGTCCGACGGGGGCCGGGAAGCACYGGCCTCCCCTCGGCTCCCCCCCACGCCGTGGGCCTGTGCCCCCCGGGGACCTGCGCCCACTGGGGGCTTGTGCCTGCCAAGACCTGAGCCTGCCCCGCTCTGCCCGGCACGGCTCCCCAGCCTGGGTGGGCTGGGCACGGGGATGGCTCGATGTCCCCGTCAAGCATGGGGACGGCTCCATGCCCCTGTTGGGCAGAGCTCGATGTCCCCGTTGGGCATGGGGACAGCTTGGTGGCCCCACTGGGTACAGCTCTGTGCCTTGGTTGGGCATCGGGACAGCTTGGTGGCCCCACTGGGCACAGCTCTGTGCCTTGGTTGGGCATGGGGACAGCTTGGTGGCCCTACTGGGCACAGCTCTGTGCCTTGGTTGGGCATCGGGACAGCTCGGTGGCCCCACTGGGCACAGCTCTGTGCCTTGGTTGGGCATGGGGACAGCTTGGTGGCCCCACTGGGCACAGCTCTGTGCCCCTGTTGGGCATGGGGACAGCTCGGT
>NW_020447504.1:10491-11828 GCF_003343035.1 Apteryx rowi | reverse complement strand
GGGCACAGCTCTGTGCCTTGGTTGGGCATGGGGACAGCTCGGTGACCCCATCGGGCACAGCTCTGTGCCCCTGTTGGGCATGGGGACAGCTTGGTGGCCCCACTGGGTACAGCTCTGTGCCCCCATTGGGCATGGGGACAGCTCGGTGGCCCCACTGGGCACAGCTCTGTGCCTTGGTTGGGCATGGGGACAGCTTGGTGGCCCCACTGGGCACACCTCTGTGCCCCTGTTGGGCATGGGGACAGCTCGGTGACCCCATCGGGCACAGCTCTGTGCCCCCGTTGGGCAAGGGGAGAGCTTGGTGGCCCCATCGGGCACAGCTCTGTGCCTTGGTTGGGCATGGGGACAGCTTGGTGGCCCCACTGGGTACACCTCTGTGCCCCTGTTGGGCATGGGGACAGCTCTGTGCCCCTGTTGGGCATGCGGACAGCTTGGTGGCCTCATTGGGCACAGAGGTGTCCCCACCTGGGCTGCCCCTCTCCACCCAGTCCCCGGGGGGGGGGGCTGAGCTGGCCGTGGGACGCTGTGGGGGCAAGAACGGTCCTCGTGGTCCCGATGCGGGGGCTTGGCCTGTCCTGGCGTGGCAGGGGACAGGCAGGCACCCGGGGGACCTGGAGGGCCACCAATTGCCAGCGGCACAGGCTCCGTGAGTCCCTGCGGTCATTTGCCCCCTCCAGCTGCACTGTGGCACCCCCGGGGAAGAGCTTCACAGCCCGGGGCACCCACGGACACCCACCGGGGGGGTCACACAGCGCGTGGCCCCCGCAGCCCTGCACCCAGCCCCTGCCCAGGCACCGGTATAAATAGCCACCGGCTTTGTCACCTCCTGTCACATGCCCAGGGCTGGCAGCGTCCCTCCAACCTCCGCCGCCAGCACAGCTGTTCCCAGGACAGGGAGGGACGGCCACGGCCCTTGGGGGGGGGGGGCACCCCCACCCCGTGGGCCCCCCCCACGGCGCCTCCGCCAAGGGGGCCCAGGAGTCCGGGCCGCCCTGGCTTTAGCCACTAGGCATCGCTGGGCGCCGCACGTGGCCCCCCCGGGGCCAAGCCAAAAGGGCTGGACCCCCCCCCCGCCGCCACCGCACACCCCAGCGCCGGGGGCTTCCCTCCCCGGGGACGAGCGAGAGCTTTCCGACCCCAAATCGCTCCGTAACGAGAAAGAAAGGGGAAACTTCCGGGCGGGGGGGGGGGTGAGGGGGGGCAGCAGGCTTTCGGAGGCTGCTGCCAGCCCCCCGCCTCGGCCCCCTCCGCTCACCCGGGGCAAAAATGATCACCGCTCGCCCCGACGGCCCGGGCCGCCTCTAAAAATACCGGCAGCGACAGCTGCGGAGCCGGGG
>NW_020447504.1:6517-9235 GCF_003343035.1 Apteryx rowi | reverse complement strand
CCGTGCACCCCATAGCTCACCCCACGGTGCACCCCAACACTCATCTCGCAGTGCACCCCACACCTCACCCCACACCTTCCCCCCCACGGCTCATCCCGCAGCCCACCCAGCTAGTACCGCTCACAGAGCCCCCCACCCAGGGAGCTATTGCAGCCCACGACACCAGTATAGACCAGTAGGGACCAGGCCTCAGAGGACAGTGACCTCCCTAACCCCCAGGAGACGCTTCTTCCCTGCAGCGCTTGCAGGCGCCAGGCACGGAGGTGAAGCAACGCAGCTGCACGCAGGTGTGTGCRCACACACGTGTGCACGGACACGCGTGTGCACRYGTACACAGCTACAGGCGCGCACACCCACATGCATGCACACCCTTGGGCACCCGCCTGCTTGCACGCACGTGCGTGCACCCRCGTGCACCCACACACTTGTGACGTACACGCCGGCACACGCACACACGCATATGCGTGCAAATGTGTGCAAATGTGCGCCCCCACACAAGACTGCACACAACCCTGGTGCACACACACACACGCACACGCACACACGCCCACGGGTGTTTCACAGGAGCGCTCACCGATGCTCCCTGCCCTCCAGCACCCACCGACCCCCCCCCGGCCCGCTTGCACGCTCGCCCCTCTTCCCGGGCGCCGCGCACGTGTGTGCATGCATGTGCATGTGTGTGCAAGCGTGTGCAAGCGTGTGCAAGCGTGTGCCCGCTCCCGCAGGGGGCTGCGGGCTCCGCTCCGGCGCGCCTCCGCCGGGGGCCCCGCGTCCCCGCTGGTTCCCATGGTGACGGACCCCCATCCTCCGCTGGCACCTTGAGCGCGCGGCGAGCCAGGGCTTTTGTGGCTGGTTTTAATTAGAGGCTCTTAAGTGTGAAACAAAGACGAGGGCAGCGGCCGGGGGGGGCCCCTCCTCGGAGAGCCTGGCCCGGGGGCCGGGGGTCCCCTCGGGGCCCTGCCACCAGCAGGGTCCCCGTCTTGCCCGGCCACCGGCGCGGGGCAGCTCGTGGGGCCGGCRCCAGCCCCCGTCGCTGGGTTCGGGACCCCCCCCCCCAGCCGTGTCACCCCACGGGTGGGCGCAGGCCTCCCTGCGTCCCGGCGAGAGGCTCGGAGAGGGGGGGGTCAGAGCTGCTATTTCTGCCCCTCGCCGGGCTGCGGGCACCCCGGGGTGCTGAGGGCCGTGCGCCCGGTGCCTGGGTGCCCACCGGCGTCTCCCAGTGCTGCGCTGGGATGAGTCCAAGCAAAGCATGGGGGGATTGGAGCCCCTCGGCCAGGCAGGWTTTGGGGGCTGGGAGGACTCCTGGATCCTCCCCCATCCCAAGCAGCTCCCGGTGGGATGAGGGTGGGAGCCTTGGGGGGGACCTGGGCTTGCTCTGCTGTTCCCAGTAACGCCCAGTCTGTCYCGCTGGCAGCCCCCACCCCATCCCCTCCCGTCGGGCCAACAGGTCAGTGCCAGGATGGGGGGGGTCCCTGTTCCTCCCAGGGTCCCCTCGCTGGTCCCACCTGCCCAGGACTGTCCCCAACCCCAGAGCCCCAGCAGGGGACTTTCGGGGGGGACAGGACCCTCTTCCACCCCTGGCYGCCCCTGGGGACCTGGCTGGGAGCCTGGCCAGGGGGGATGAAGGGGAATGAAGAGATTTTCCAGCCACCCCGTGTGTCCCGGTGGGGGGAAGCCTGCAAGCGTGCAGGACCCCCCCAGGGCTGTTTGGAGGTGCCCCCCGAGCCCCCCCACCCAGATGCTCCCAGGGGTCCTTCCTGGGGGCTGGCTGGCAAGTTGGCTCCGGGTTAGCCGGCTTTCGGCATCCCCAGGAGGGCTCAGCACCACGTCCCCACGTGTCCCCGGTGCCCAGAGCTCCTGGGGACCCCCCTGAGCTGAGCCACCGGCACCCAGGCGGAGGGGAGGCACGGGGACAGCTCCAGCCCCCTGGAAACGGCATTATCCCACCGCGTGATCCCCACTCTGCCCCATACGGGGTCCCGGCGGGCCCCAAAGCCAGGCCCCGGGGTGCCAGCAGCAGCCAAAAGGGGGGTAAATCCCCCCCTTTTCCCTCCCTAAATGGAAGGGAAAATCCACGTGGCTGCTCCGACACCACCCCGGCTGGCGGCGGCCCTTCCCCCAGCGYGGCCGGGGCTGCCGGGAAGGTCACCGGCGCGGGGGGGACGCCGGGGTTTAACACAAGCCAGACCCCCTTCCCGGAGCTGCTCGCGGGGGCCGAGCGGAGGAGCCGGCTCCCGGCACGCGCCGGGACCTGCAAACCGGGCCGGGGCGGCGGCGGGATAGCGGGGGGAGACACACGGCCGGGCCTTCCCGGAGCGCCCGGGGCCGACCCCGGCGGGAGGAAGGCGCTCGCCGGGATCCGGCCGCGGCTCCGGCCCACGCAGGCCGGGGCCCTGCCAGGCCCTTCGCTCGCAAGCGGCGGCGGCGGCGAGCGCCTGGGCGGCCGCCAAGCGCCAGCCCCCGGCCGGCTGCTCCGGGGCTGCACGCAGGCCTTCGGGCCCCAAAATGGAGGGCCAGGCCCCGGGCAGGGCTGTGTGTGTGTGTGGGGGGGGAGCTGGCGGCGTCCCCACAGCGCCCCAACACAGCGGAGACGGYGGCGGCAGCGGCGGGCGAGGGCCGAGCGGCCTCCTCAGCCCCACGAGGAGGGGCCGGGCCTCGTCCTCCGCACCCCGGCGCGGCCGGACACCGCCACCCCCCCAACGCCACCGCCGCCATCGT
>NW_020447504.1:2824-5072 GCF_003343035.1 Apteryx rowi | reverse complement strand
CAGCCGGGCACCGCGGCGGGTGCCGCCGGGCACGGGACGCGCCGCAGCCCGGCACCGGGAGCAGCGCGACGGAATACCGGGAGCGCCAAAGCCGGGCGCCGGGCACCGGGCACGGAGATCCGGACACCGCGAGCCGTCCGGAGAGGAGCTGGGCGCCGGGAGCGCTTGATCCAGGCACCGGGAGCCGGGCGGCCGGGCGGCGGGCGCAGTAGATCGCGGCACCGGGAGCCGTCCAGGCCGGCGCCGGGCACCGGGCACGCTCGATCCAGGCACTGGGAGCCGTCCAGCCGGACACCGGGTACGGGGCATGCTAGATCCGGACACCGGGAGCCATCCAGCCAGCTACCGGGCGCGCTAATCCAGGCACCGGGAGCCGTCCAGCCAGACGCCGGGTAGCGGGCACACCATTATCGGGACACCGGGAACCATCCAGCTGGACACCGGGCTCTCTAGATCCAGGCACGGCCACCGGGCACGGTAGCTCGGTGCACCGGGAACCGGGCACCATGCGCCCCTCGGGCATGCTGCACCGCTTGGCCTGGCTGCTGCTGGGGCTCAGCGCGCCGGGGCCGAGCCGGGGCCAGCTGCACGGCGAGAAGGGCATCTCCATCCCRGACCACGGCTTCTGCCAGCCCATCTCCATCCCGCTCTGCACCGACATCGCCTACAACCAGACCATCATGCCCAACCTGCTGGGCCACACCAACCAGGAGGACGCGGGGCTGGAGGTGCATCAGTTCTACCCGCTGGTCAAGGTGCAGTGCTCGCTGGAGCTCAAGTTCTTCCTCTGCTCCATGTACGCTCCGGTGTGCACGGTGCTGGAGCAGGCCATCCCGCCGTGCCGCTCCATCTGCGAGCGGGCCCGCCAGGGCTGCGAGGCCCTCATGAACAAATTTGGCTTCCAGTGGCCCGAGCGGCTCCGCTGCGAGAACTTCCCGCGGCACGGCGCCGAGCAGATCTGCGTGGGGCAGAACCACTCCGAGGAGGGCGGCTCGCCGGCGCTGCTCACCAGCGCCACGCCGCTGGCCGGCCAGGGCACCCCCGGCGTCCCCCGCTACGCCACCCTCGACCACCCCTTCCACTGCCCGCGGGCGCTCAAGGTGCCCAGCTACCTCAACTACAAGTTCCTGGGCGAGAAGGACTGCGCGGCGCCCTGCGAGCCCACCCGCCCCGACGGCCACATGTTCTTCAACGAGGACGAGATCCGCTTCGCCCGCATCTGGATCCTCATCTGGTCCGTGCTGTGTTGCGCCTCCACCTTCTTCACCGTCACCACCTACCTGGTGGACATGCAGCGCTTCCGCTACCCCGAGCGGCCCATCATCTTCCTCTCGGGGTGCTACACCATGGTGTCGGTGGCCTACATCGCCGGCTTCGTGCTGGAGGAGAGGGTGGTCTGCAACGAGCGCTTCCAGGAGGACGGGTACCGCACGGTGGTGCAGGGCACCAAGAAGGAGGGCTGCACCATCCTCTTCATGATGCTCTACTTCTTCAGCATGGCCAGCTCGATCTGGTGGGTCATCCTCTCCCTCACCTGGTTCCTGGCCGCYGGCATGAAGTGGGGCCACGAGGCCATCGAGGCCAACTCGCAGTACTTCCACCTGGCCGCCTGGGCCGTGCCGGCCGTCAAGACCATCACCATCCTGGCCATGGGGCAGATCGATGGGGACCTGCTGAGCGGCGTCTGCTTCGTGGGCCTCAACAACATCGACCCGCTGCGGGGCTTCGTGCTGGCCCCGCTCTTCGTCTACCTCTTCATCGGCACCTCCTTCCTGCTGGCCGGCTTCGTGTCCCTCTTCCGCATCCGCACCATCATGAAGCACGGCGGCACCAAGACGGAGAAGCTGGAGCGCCTCATGGTGCGCATCGGCGTCTTCAGCGTCCTCTACACCGTCCCCGCCACCATYGTCATCGCCTGCTACTTCTACGAGCAGGCTTTCCGCGAGCACTGGGAGCGCAGCTGGATCAGCCAGAACTGCAAGAGCCTGGCCATCCCCTGCCCGCTGCAGTTCACGCCGCGCATGACGCCGGACTTCACCGTCTACATGATCAAGTATCTCATGACTCTCATCGTGGGCATCACCTCGGGGTTCTGGATATGGTCGGGCAAAACGCTGCACTCGTGGAGGAAGTTCTACACGCGGCTCACCAACAGCAAGCAGGGCGAGACGACGGTGTGAGCCGCCCGGCCGCGGCCCGGCGACCTCGGCGCTCTGGGTTCTCCTTTTTTTTTTTTTTGGGGGGGGGG
>NW_020447504.1:0-1252 GCF_003343035.1 Apteryx rowi | reverse complement strand
GGGGGGGGGGGGCTGCCGGATTTCAAGTAATAAAGAAAAAGAAAAAAACAAACAAACCCCAAAAATCTTTCCGCGACGAAGTGCCGCACGTCTCGCCGGCAAAATCGGCCCCGTGAAGCCCGGCGGTTTCCCGCCTCGGCAGCCGGAATTTTGCATCCGGCGGGAATCCGTAAAAAAAAAAAATCCCCTCGGCCCGCCGAAGCGGGAGATGCCGAAACGCCCCGAATCGAGCCCGGCCCGGCCCGTTTTTTCCCGGCGAGCCAAGCCGACAGGAGACCGAAGGGTTAAGGCGCTGCCCTGCCGGCGTCTCCAGCGCACAGTTTGGAGAGGGAAAACCCTTTGGATCCCGTTTAATTTTCCAGTGACGAGTCGGGGGGGGGTGAGAAGAGGGGGAAACGGATCCTTTGCTTTTCCCCCCCCGCCCCAACCTTGGGAGTTTGGAAAAGGCGTTGCCGGAGCGGGCTCAGCTCGCCGGGGCTCGCGGCTCCCGATCCGTTAATTAAAGYGGGCTGGATTTTATGGATCCGAGTGGCGGAACGGCGGGGAGCGAGGAGGGAGAGGAGCCGGCAGCGGCGGCAGGGAGGGAGGGGGGAACGGACAAATTTGGCCGCGGGTTGCGCAAACGGCTCCGTGTTAAAACCTCTCCCCGATTCGGGATGCTCGGAGGGCGGGTTTGGGGGGGGCGGATTGGCGCAGGGAAACCTCGGGAAGCGGCTCCCGGCCACGCGCGGCCCCCGGTTCTGGTTGGCGGCGTTTTCGGCCGCCCTGGAGCAGGCGGCTGGCRCCCGGCGCTGCTCCCGGCCTTTGTTTTTTCGGCAGCCGAAAACGCCGGGAGATGGAGCGGCCGGGAGGAGGAGGAGGAGGAGGAAGGGGGGGGGAATGTAAACTCTCCACTCAGGAATGCAAGATTTGGGATTTGGGGGTTGGTGGGGGGGGGKTTAAAGCTTTCGGTGCCTTCGCTTAGCAAAATGCAGCCGCTGAGCCCCGACACCGCTCGCTGCACGGAGAAACCCGCCCGCGGCTCCGGCTTCCCGCAGCATCCGGGGCGCCGCGGGCTGCTTCCCACCCGAATCATCGAGCTCCRCCGGGCGCCGGCCGCGTGCCTCGGAGCCCGTTTTTGCCCGTGGGGTGGGGATTTTTTTGGAGGGGGGGTGTTTCCCCCCCCGCTTTCGGCCGCCCGGGCCGAGCGGATGGAGGGAGTTTCCCGGGATCCCGCGGCGCTTGCGGCGTCCCGTCCCCAAAGCGGAGCGGG
>NW_020447503.1:79851-86027 GCF_003343035.1 Apteryx rowi | reverse complement strand
TGTTGTACCCCCATCCCGCGATGCTCAGCCGGATAAAAATCCAGATAAAATCCAGGAGCAAATTCCCCGTGCTGATAGCACTCCCGGCTTTGCACCGTCCCCGCAGCCCGAATTTCTGCCTGAGGTCCTGGGGGGGCAAAAAATAAATGGGGGGGGGATTTTCAGCAGCAGGAGGGTTGTGCTTTTGCATTGGGGGTTTTGCAAGGGCGAAACTGGGGGGGGGGGTGCAAAGCCCCCGAGGCGCCCGGCGAAGGGAGGGAGCCGAGGGTCTCGCCGGCGCCGGCGCCGCTCCGAAGCCTTTGGTGGTCCGAGCGCGGAGGCGGGAGAGCCCCCGCGGCCCGGGAGGAGTTTCCCGGAAAGGCCGGAGGGCCGCTGGCCCCGGCGGCTCCCCGAAGGCGCATCGCGCCGCCCGCACAACAAAACCCCTCTTCTCTCGCGCGACGCCAAGGCTTCTCCCCCGCTTTCTCCCGCCGGAGAAGTGGCGTGGGCAGCCCGGCCGCTCTGCTCGCTCCGGGCTCCCCGGGACGCTCGTCCCCAGCAGCCGTGGCCGTTCCCGATCCCCCCTCGGGCTCCGGGAGCTGGCGCTTTGCTGGGTGTTTTGCAGTCCCTGGGCTGGACCCCGGCCCCAGCCCGCAGCCCCCTTTTCTCCCGTCGTGAAGGTGTCCGGGGAGGATGGAGCCAGGGACGGAGAAGGATTGGGTCAAAGAAGGACGGGACTGGGGAGGGATATGGCCAAGGAAGGACGAGGCTGGGAGGGGATGGAGGCAGAAAAGGATGGGACCAGGGAAGGATGGGACTGGGGAGGGATGGGGCTGGAGAAGGATGGGACCAGGGAAGGATGGGGCTGGGGAGGGATGGGACTGGAGAAGGATGGGACCAGGGAAGGACAGGGAAGGACAAGGCTGGAGAAGGATGAGACCAGTGAAGGACAGGAGCAGGGATGGATGGGACCAGGGAAGGATGGGATCAAGGAAAGATGTTGCTGGGGAAGGATGAGGCTGGGCAAGGATGGAGCTGAGCAAGGATGGGACCAGGGAAGGATGGGGCTGGGATAGGATGGGACCAGGGAAGGATGAGACCGGGGAAGAATGGGACCAGGGAAGGATGGGATCAAGGAAGGATGGAGCTGGGGAAGGATGGGACCAGGGAAAGATGAGGCTGAGGAAGGATGGGATCAGGGAAGGATGAGGCTGGGAAGGATGGAGGCGAGCAAGGATGGGACTGGGCAAGGATGGAGTTGGGGAAGGATGAGGCTGGGAATGATGGAGCTGAGCAAGGCTGGGACCAGGCACGGATGGATTGGGGGAAGGCCGGGGCCGGAGCGCAGCTGCGGCTCATCCAGCCCTTGTCTCCCCGGGCCGCACTGCCTTCCCGCAGCTCCGGCAGGGCGCTGAGCCCCGCACGCAGCTGGGACCAGGACCAGCACCGGCCTCCTCCCGGCCTCTCCGCTGCCCCGAAAGCCTCCCAGGAGGCCGGCGCCGCACAAAGCCCGTGTGTTGCCGGGTGCCGCCGGCAAACTCAGCCAAAAATAACTCCCGYGCCCGTCGGCGGGGAGGCGACGGCTCCGGCCCCGCGTGCACAGCGCCGCGAATCCGGCCCCGGCCGTAAACCAGGGGCCGGGATGGGCCGAAACCCCCCGTGAGCGCCGGCAGCTGCTTGGTGCTGGGCAGAAGCATCGTTCGGGGCGGGGGGGCGAATCCGCCGCCGGCTTTGAGCCTGGCTCGGCTGCCGGCTCCGTTTGCAACTGCTCCGGGAGTTTTTTTTGCCTTTGGAGAAAGCCGGGAGGGAACCAGGTGCCTAAAAACTCCCGGTCRCTCTGCAAACCACTTCCAAACTGGCCCAGGCTTCCCCAAAACGGGCGCTCCTGCTCCGCGCTGGCACCGGGTCACGTGGGGTGACGCCGCCGTGCCTCAGTTTCCCCAGCCGGCCGGGAACGCGAAACCCCCCGGCAGCAGGTGAAGGAGCCTGCGCGGCCCTTGGCAGCGGGCGGCTCCRGAGAGGGGCCAGGAGCTGGCTCCGACCGGCGCTTTCCAGTGGAAAAACGGYGCTGGGAATCAACAACGCCGCGGCCCCTCCTTCCCGCCGGCTCTTCCCGTTAACCGGCAGGGTCCCGGGCTGCCGGCGGCTCCGGCGCGGGGCCGTTTGCAAGCTCGGGCCGGGCGCAAGGGGAGCGGAGCGGAGCAAAGCGCATTCCTCCGGGCCGAAGGTCTGCGGCAACAGGAGGTTTTGCCTTTGCCCAGCTCTCGCTGGCCCTTTTCCCACGGCCGAGCTGGAGACGCCGGGGATTAGCAAAGCCCGAAGGCCCCGACGGCCCCTTTTTTAGGGAAGGCACAGGGAAAACGCAGCGTTACAGAGCGGTTGCGGCTCCCAGGCCGTTAAARCCACGCGAGGGAGCATTGGAAACCCGATTTCCTCCAGATCGGTGTTTCCCACGTGGGTTTTGGGCTGCGGCTGCCTTCCTCCCTGTGCCGCCCGCCACTGCTGCAGCTGGAGCCCGGCGGAGCTGCTGCCCCCAGCCCACTGCCAAACTGGGCTGCAGGGGGCTGAAAGGGGCTGAAATGGGCTGCAATGGGCTGCAATGGGTTGCACTGGGCTGCATTGGATTGCAAGAGGCTGCAATGGGATGAAATGGGTTGTAATGGGCTGCAATGGGTTGCAGTGGGCTGCATTGGATTGCAAGAGGCTGCAATGGGATGAAATGGGTTGTAATGGGATGAAATGGGTTGCAGTGGGCTGCAATGGGTTGCAGTGAGCTGAAACAGGTTGTAATGGGCTGAAACGGGTTGCACTGGGCTGTAATGGGTTGCACTGGGCTGCATTGGATTGCAAGAGGCTGCAATGGGTTGCAACAGGTTGAAAAGGGCCGAAATGGGCTGCAAAGGCCTGAAAAGAGCTGCCACGCACTGAAACGGGCTGAAAAGGGCTGAAAAGGGCTGAAAAGGGCTGCAATGGGCTGCTAGGGGCTGCAATGGGCAGATCCAGCCCACAGACAGAGGGACACATGGACAGCGCAGTTTTGGGGACCCCTTTTTTCCCGGCTCCCCTCACTCTCTGCATTTCTTCGACAAAAGCGCGCCCAGAAACGAAGGTGGCAGGTTGGATCTGCGGGAAGCGCCGGTGAGCATGGCCTGGCGGGGATTTTAATCCCGCGGGATGGTGCCGAACCCTTCCCGGCCCCGCCGGAGCCGTCTGCGGGTGCAGCGCCGCCGGCACGGCATCCTGTGAAAGGGTCCCGTGGGTGCCCTCGCCCAGCCCGGGCTCCCGTGGCGGCGAAGTCCCGGGTCGGCTCCGGCCGCGCAGCCGGCGGGGGGTAACGTGGGGCCGGCGGCGGCCTGGCAAGCCCGTGGGAACCCTCCCACGCTGGTCCCCCTCCAAAAATAGCAGGGTTTTAATAGCCTTTTTTTTTTTTTTCCCTTTCCCTTTCCCCTCGCCTTCTCCATTTCGTCGTGCCGTCGCGGGGTTTCCTTCCTCGCCCGCGGCAGCCCCCTTATTCACTCCCTTTTCCCCTTATGTGCTCCCTTCTTCCCTTATTTGCTCCTTTTCCCCCTTATTTGCTCCCTTTTCCCCTTATTTGCTCCCTTTCCCCCCTAATTTTCTGTCTTCCCCCTCCATTTGCTCCCTTTTCCCACTTATTTGCTCCTTTCCCCTGTTATTTGCTCTCTTTTCTCCTTATTTGCTCCCTTTTCCTCCTAATTTGCTCCCTTTTCCCCTTATTTACTTTCTTTTCCCCTTATTTTCTACCTTCCCCCCCCTTATTTGTTCCCTTTTCCCCCTTTTTTCCTTCTTTTCCCCTTATTTGCTCCTTTCCCCCCCTTATTTGCTCCCTTTTCCCTTATTTTCTCCCTTTTCCCCTTATTCCAGGGGAAGCGGAGGGCAGGAGGCCGCGTCTCCTGGCCGTAGTGCCGCGCACTGATTTCTCGCCGGGGCCGGGGCCGAGCACGCGGAGCCGGGACGGGGGGTCCGGCCGCCCGYGAGACGAAAGCGGCCGTTCTCAGCGGCGGCGGCGGCTCTGCTAAGGCAATCAGCCGCGCGGGCGAACGCAGCCCTGCCGCTTTCGGGGGAATTAAAGGGAAACATCCAAGTCAGCTCTGGAATTCGCCGTGGCAGGAGTGGAAGGAATGACATCAAGCCGGCGTCGCACCGGGACACGCGCGCAAACGGCCTTAACTCTGCCCGCCCCGGCGCCGCCGCGCCGCGCTTGTCCCCCCGCCCCGGCCGCGGCCACCGCTGCCGCCCGAGCCGGTGCAAGGAAGGCAGCACGGGCGTCCCTTTGCCGGGGGTGCCACCAGCCAGGGGGCTGTCCCCACCCCGATGCCACCGGCTGGGGTGAACGTCCCCACCTTGATGCCACCAGCCAGGAGATGGTCCCCACCTTGATGCCACTGTCCCCAACTTGATGCCACTAGCCAGGAGATGGTCCCCCACCTTGATGCTGCTGTCCCCACCTTGATGCCACCAGCCAGATGATCCCCACCTTGATGCCACTGTCCCCAACTTGATGCCACTAGCCAGGAGATGGTCCCCACCTTGATGCCATCATCCAAGGTGTATGTCCTCAAAGCAATGTCATCAGCCGGGGTGAATGTCCCCAGGTCGATGTCCCCACCTGGATGCTGCTTTCCCCAGCTTGATACCACCAGCTAGGGGGACTGTTCTCACCTTGATGTCACCAGCCAGGGGGAACTGTCCCCACCTGGGTGTTTCCAGCCAGGGTGAACGTCCCCACCTGGATGCCACCAGCTGAGGCACTGTCCCCACCTTGATGCCATTGTCCCCAGCTTGATACCACCAGCACTATCCTCACCTAGATGCCACCAGCCAGGAGACTCTCCCCACCTTGATGCCACCAGCGAGGGTGAATGTCCCCAAGATGATGCCACCAGCCAGGCAACAGCCCCCACCTCGATGCCACTGCCGGCATGAACGTCCCCAAGATGATGCCACCGGCCCCACCTGGATGCCACCAGCCAGGGGGACTGTCCCCAGCTTGCTGCCGGGGAGCGAACCCTGATCCGCACCCCGGGCCTGCAGACGCCGACCTGCCGGTTGCAAAAATGGGCCAAAAAGGCCGAAAACAGCCATCGTGCGTTGCAATTTTACTGCTATCCCCCCGCGACAGGTTGGGGAAGGGCTTTTCCGGGGGCCGGGAGCATCCCGCTCCGCTCCCGTAGCCCAGGCGGAGCTTTTGCACCCATTTATAACTTCCCCAAAATGCCCCAAAACGCTTCGCCGGCCTCAAAACGAGCAGCTCCCGGCGGCAGCGCCGAGCCGCAGCTTTCCAGCCCCCCCCCCCCCCAAAAAAAGATTTTGCTTTAATTCCAAGCAAAAAAGATTTTGCTTTTAATTCCAAGCAAAGCGTTTTTTGCTTTTAAACCCCCAAAACTTTCGCTTTTAATTGCAAAACAAGGAGTTTGGGGGAAAAACAACCTCAATTTGGGGATGGGAATTTGGGCTAGGAGGGACAAAGCGGCCGGGGGGGGGGACGGACGGACGGACGTGTCCCTTTTGCTGAGCAGCTCCCTGCCCCCCCCTCCCCCAGGATGCATTTTGGGCTCGTTTTCACCCCGTTTAGCACTTCCAGCGCTCGGGGAAGCTGCCGGCTCCGGAGCCTTTGCCGGGCGTCGCGGCCGCGACGGCTTTCGCCTCCCAAAATACCCGCGGTCCCGGGGGGGGGCTTGCAAAAATAGCRCCGCGGCCTCCCCTCCGAACACACGCGCGGTTGTTCGGCCGCGAGGTTTTACAGGCGAACGGGGGGGGAAACGACACCCCCCCCCCCCGGCCTCCCGCCGGCGAGTTTTTCTTTAATAAGAGGGTTTTTCAGAGGTGAAAAAAAAAAAAAGAGAATCCAGGCAATTTTTCTCCCGCGCGCCTCAAACCTGGCGGCTCCGCTGAACCTCAGACTTTCCCCCAAATATTTCCCCTGGCTCGGCCGGGCGGCATGGGAAAAGGGCGGCAGAAAGGCGCTTTGTGCGGAGCCGTTCCGGGGGGGATTCGAAGCTGGGGCGCTGCAATCCCCGGGGGTTCCCCCCCCCTTTCCCAGCTCCGCTTCCCGTTTACGCCGAAGTTGCGCTGGGTGCTTGCACGAACCAGCTCCGAAACCTCCCAAATTTCCTTCTGCCCCCCCCCAAATCGGTGTCGTTTTGGCCTCCCTCAGCTGCTGGGATGCTCCCGGGAGG
>NW_020447503.1:54640-79351 GCF_003343035.1 Apteryx rowi | reverse complement strand
GAACAGGCGACTCTTTGGGAAGGTAACGGTGGACAAAGGGCTCCATTGAGGCGTCCGGACCCGCTGCCGGGGCCGCGCGCGGCGCGAAGCTCCATCGGCGCGGCGATTCGGGGCCTCGCGGGAAACCTCCCGCCGGCAGCGGTGTTTGGGTGGCAAAGGCAGTTTTATCCCCGGGATTGCGGGACTCCCGGAGCTGGCGCTCCCGGGAAACCCCCAGCACCGGGCTGCTCCCAGAGATGCGGGACGCAGGGCGGAAATCGGGGAGGGGGTGACACATTCCCYGACTCCAGCGCGGCTTTTCCCAGGCTGCCGGCGCAGCAAAATGCCACCCTGAAATGGGAAGTCTTTCCCCAAAGGGAGAGGCCGAAGGCCGCGGCAGGGGGCACCGCGGGCACAACCGCGTTATTAGACATCAGAGAATCCCCCCCCCTCCCCACGGGCTGCTCGGGGGCCACGGGCCTCGCACGCTCCTGAACCAGCCCCGCGGCGCAGGCTGCAACTCCGAAACGTTCCCGTTATTAAAAAAAAAAAAAAGGAAAAAAAAAAAAAGGAGGAAAGTGGGAAAAAAAAAGCGCCGGGAGGGCAAAGCCGCGGGCGCCGGTGCCAGCGAGGACGGCGGGGGCCGGCCGGACCCTGGTGGCAAGCGCTCCCCGCTAATGAGAGCTCCGATTATCCCAAATTAATGAGGGCTGGAAGGAGGCCGGCGGCGTCCGCGGGGGCCGCGGCGYGGAGAAACCCCTTCCCGCGGCGGCAGCGATGGCAGCGAGCCCCGAAACGAGGGAAGCGCCAATGTCCGCGTTATTTGGGGGGGGGCGAAGAAGGAAAACGAGGAGGAAAGCGTCATTTCGGGGACCCCCCCCCCCCGCGGCTCGATTTGTATTTCGGCGCCTCGGCCAAAATTAGCAGCGTCTCGGAGAAAAATCCCCCCCGCGGGGCTGCCGCGAGGGCCCCCGATAACGCTTATCACCCCTCCAAAAAAGGCAAATAAAGGCAAAAGCGCGGATTACGGCAGGAGCCGGCGGGTCCCCGGGTCGGGAATTGCGATTCGGGAGCAATATCGGGAGGGCAGCGCGGGCCGGCGGCTATAAATACCCCCGCCGGCGCCCCGCGAGGCTGGAGCAACCTGCTCGAGGTTAAATAAACTCGGAAGGGGAGATGTGATGCGCGGCCGGCTTATCTCCCACCCACCGCCGGAGCGAGGGGGAGCCAGCGGCGGCGATCCGGGGCCGAACGTGGGGATTCGGGAGGGCGCGGGAGCTGGCGGGGTCGCTTTCCCGCRCTCCTTCCCGTGCTCCCCCCGTTCAATCCTAATGCTGCCTCTTCCGCAAGGCAGCGCCATCCCCAATCGCCTTCCCGCAGCTGCCGGCATCGGCATCGGGTCGTGCTCGGACATCGTCTCCCAAGAGGAGATGGGGGGAAAAGAAAGAAAAAAAACTTTAAATGTGCTGTTTTATCCAGCCTGGGCGATGTGCAGGGATTTTGCAGGCGATGCCGAAAGCGGGTCCGGCACGGACCCCCCCGTCCCGTCTCCCAAATCCGCAGCTATTGCAGCCTGGGGGACACGGAGAGCCCCGGGATGGGGAGGAAAAGGCCGTTTCTGCAGCGCGGAGGGTCCCGGCCGCTGCGGGGATGGGGACAGGGACGGGGACGCCTTCGGGGCCACCCCGGCCGCGGCGCCCGGCTCCCCCCCTCCACCTCTCCGGCACAGAGCCGCCACTATTCCCGCTCTTAAAAAGCAAGACGGGCCGCTTTCCCTCTTTTTTTTTTTTTCCTTCCCCCCTCTCCCCCTCCTCGAACCAGGGAGCGATTCAGCCCTCCCGCGTCCGTCCCCCCCCCCGACACGACGCTTCCCCGCGGCCACCTATTTACGGTGGCCGCGAGCCAGGGCCCGGCCCCGAGCGCGGGCGCGCGGCGGCCGGGGAGGCTGCACAAAGCCGCCCTCTGTGTCTCCAGCCCCGGCCGGAGGATGCTGAGAAAAGGGGGGGAAAAAAAAGAAAAAAAAATGAAAAAAATGAAAAAAAAAAAAGAAATAATAAGCGTTTCTTTAAGCGCGTGCGGGGCCCCGGCCCGAGGGTCCCGCGGCTTGAACGGAGACCGGGCTGCGCCGGCAGCGCCCGGCCCCTGTTTTTTCGCGCCGGCGCCGAGAAAAGCCGGCGCCRCGGCCCGTGGGGAAGGGGGGGATCGGGGCCGGGCGAAGGCCGCGGGCAGGAGGCATCGCCATCGTTTCGGGGGGTGCAGCGGCGTCACCCCGGCACCGTCGGCACGCGGGGATGGGTGCAGGGCCCCCGCCGCCGCYGCCGCTCGGGGCTCCGCGTTGGGTCCCCTTGTCCCCTCTGCTTCCCCGCCACCACCCTGAATTTTTTAGCGGTGGCACCGTGGTGGCGTTCGCGGGGGGACAGTGACATCTAGAGGCTTCTCCCCCCCCCCCCCAGGCAAAAGCCCTGGCCCAAAGCTGCCGGGACCAAGAGGGGAAACTGAGTCACGGTGGGGTGACACCGTGCACGGCCCTGCGGGACCCCGGGCTGATGCCGCTGCATGGGACCCGCTGCCACGGCATGGTGCCCGATGTCACCCCACTGCATGTCACCCTGTGGCCGCTGCCCAGGGACACGGGGTGCCACAAGCTCGCTGGCGCTTGGGCGACCCGAGAGCCAACGGAGGCCCGCGGGGAGGCGAAGGGGCTCGCTTGCCACGACGGGGCCATTTTGCAACAGCGTTTTGGTTGCTTTGCTCAGTTTTAACGTATTTTGCTTTAATTCCCACGCCGGAGGCCCTCGGCGCGGCGAAGGCACCGCGGTACCTGCAGCGGAAGCAGCAAGGAAGCAGCGGCACCTTGGGTGTCCCCGTCCCATTCCCGAAACCCAGAGCAGGGACGAGCGCCGGGCAAAGAGCGAAACCCGGCACCGGATCTGCTGCAGCCAAATCCTGCCCGGCCCCGAGCTCATCCGGCACCGGCTCCTCAACAGCCAAGCGGGATTTGGGGTRGCACCGGCTCTCTTGAGTTGTCACCCTGCAAAGCTCGGCGTGTTAYGGGAAGAGGGAAGAAAAGAAGAAAAGCAAATTACTTTTGAGTCAAAAGTGCGTTTTGGCTCTTCTAGGAACYAGGCGAGGGCATCGGGGCTGCCGTGGTCCCGCGCCCCCCGTGCCGGGCAGCTCCGGCCCCTCCAGCCGTGGCCACCCCTCTCTATCCCTCCATTCATCCGTGTCAGATCCCAGSCACTTGTGCATTCACGGGAGCGGCGGCTACCAGCTCCCTGCCCAGCGCCCGCGCGGGGGGAAAAAGCCGGGTTGGAGCAACACGTCGTGCAAGGACCTGTCCTTCCTTCCTTCCCCTTTTCCCAAGCTCGGGCCTCACGCAAGCTGCTCCGTTCTCCCCCCTGCGGCTCCTGCCCCCTTGCAGACGGCAGGATGGGAGGAAAAGCTCCGTTTTTTTCACTAAGGCAGGGAAAAAAAAGCCTGCGGCAGGCAGGAGCAGGGATGCGCCGCTCCCCCCAGCCCGCTCCCTCCCTCCCCGTCCCCAGCACAAGGCCAGCTGTGTCTCCGCATGCCATAAATCTGGGATCCTGCTTTGTAGGAGCTCGCCTAATTATTTAGCTGGAGCAACTGGAAAAAATACGGAAAGGCCGATGTTCTCGACAAAGTTTACCCAACAATACGGATGCCAATCGCAACACGCAGCAGCTCACTGCAGCCTACAAAGGGCATTTTTGTCCCGGACGGGCTTTTTTCCCCCCACAAGCAGGTCCTATTAATTTTGTGCGTCCATCAGCGGCGCTGGCAGTTGGTCGGTCAATAAAAGCACGGAGGGGAAGTCGCTTTTGGAAAGCGGTTGATAAGCAAAAGGGCTTTGGAGGCTGGAGGCGGCTTTTCCTGTGCTTGGCTGGACGGCGGTTCAGAGCCGCTACTGTGCGGCGYGGCTCCGGGAGGAGGAGGAGGCGATGGGCAACTCATGCCGGCCCTGGCGCAAGGGCAGGTTGCATGGTGTCACCTTGCTGCGTCTCCACGCTGGCCGGCCCAGCGTCCCTCTCGCGCTGCGGAGACCCCGGCGGCTCTGCACATCTCTGGCGGGACCGTAGGCGGGAGAGGAGGACAGGCAGGTCCAGGATGAGCTCCGTGAGGTCCTTGCTTTGCCGTTGGCTTCCTTGCAGTGTTTTGGGTGAACGTGCTGCAGTGTCCGTGCTTCGGTTCTCCATCCATGGAGGTAGGAGGTCAGAGGACAACAGGAGACTCCTTGGAGCCCGTTTGAGCTGCACCGCAGGAGCAGGTGCCAAGAATCCAGGCCCCTTAGCCATGGATATGGACACAGATGGATCTGAGCTATCACAGACATCACCTTTGGATGGGCAATTGCACCATGAGAACAACCAGCTGTCCCCACGAGGGATCTCCCAGTATTAGGACCTCGGGTCTGGTCCATGCCACCACTCAGCCCTTTGCTCAAGGGACTGTTGGGTGCCTGAGGGTCAGAAGACCCCAAACTTGCTGTAGCCAGGGCCTCATATTTGGCTGGATGCTTCAGAAGGAAAAAGGCCCATCTTTTGCTGCCCAGGAGCTAACCCRGGCTAAAAAAGCCACAAAGATGAGACTGACTTCACATTAGCTCTTTGAGAGTCAGACCTTCGCCATCATCCTGCTTTGGAGACATCAATCATCCATCAAGAGAAGCTCATCCAACTAAATCCAGAGCAAAAAGACAATGATTAGACTAGGAAGCATGGAGAGAAGGTGGCCCAACAGAGCAAGAAAAGGCCCAGGCCTGTCCTCACACCACACARAGAGCTGGAGAGGATCTATTTACTCAGTAAATTGAGAAGGAAGCCAGAAGTTCAGCGGTGCTGCCCACCCTCCAGCCCAACATCTGGCCACGGGCACGGGCGGCCAAGTCCTCCATCAAGGCATCGTTTTGTTGAGCTGACGACCTGAACCGTCTCTTGGCAATCGGCTATCCCTCTGTTTGAACATACCTGGTCCAGGTCAATATTTAGAGCTGCCTGGAGTTAGCAGGAGACAGGTGGCAAAGCTGGAACCTGCCCTGGAAACCAGCAGAGCCAGTGCGGGGGATGAAGAAGGGAGTCCGCTCCAAAGGCTGTTCCAGTGAATGCACGGCTCTCCGGGGACAGGGAGGTCCTGCCAAGCCCGGCCGCAGAGGGGAGACAAATGGAGAGTCAACAGATGGATAGTTGTGAGCTTCCAGCACACARTATTTTTTTCCCCCCCTTACGAACCAAGAACAAGTCTAGAACGGGAGGGAAAGATGGGGAAAGATCCCCGGGCGCTTTGGTGCGAAAAGGAACATCTCATTTCCACGTGCGGGAGAAAGCAAACAAAACTGATTCTCTTAAGCAATAACCTGCAAAGGTTTTTATCCAGTGTATTTGCAGAGGAACATCCCGGTCTCCACGCAGGCAGGGTCAGCATTGCTAGCTGACACCTGCAGGTGGTCAAAAAAGGACAGGAGGGTTTAAGAAATCCCAGCTGCTGGTTTCAGCACAGAGGGAGCCTGGTCAATGCAAAGCAGCGCTCAAGCRGATTACGGAGCATTGCTCGTTATGGGATATTGCAAAGACCGCACATTCTCCAACAGTCTGGAGAAGCAACAGCTCTCCAGCCTGCAAAGTTGATCTGTACTTGTCTATAAACCCTGCATCTTTGGGCCCTGCAGCCAGCACAGCACATGCAGGGCTAGGCAGAGTAGCTGGGCCGACTCTTTTGGGGAGCAGAGAAGTCCCCTGGGCAYGGACATGGCTCAGAAGGGCTCCAAGTCACCCTGACACGATGCTGGGGTCCAGCACCTTGGCTAAAGACATTTCACATACAAGAATCTCCAGGCAAAACACGTGCTCAAAATCCACACGAGTAGGACGGGCCAGTACCTGAACCATCGGCTTCACTCTCCCACCACTGTCAACCCCAACGAGTTCTCCAGGGTTGCACCAAGCTGCAACATCATCATCCGGGCTTCTCAGGCCCTACTTGGGGCACGTCTCTGCAGATAATTCCCGACTTCTAGGCATAACTTGCGATCAAGGGATGAATGGAGCATTGAGCCTTTGGGTGGGAGACAGCGAAATGGATATTTACAGAAGCCACGTGTGYGCGCGTGTGTGTTTGTGAGGAATGTCAGAGATGCTAATAACTGGCTCTTTGGAAACATGAGGCAAAAAATCTTGCTCATGTCTAGGAATAAGGATACAGGAAGGAGGAAAAAGTCAATATGACCTGAAAATCCCCAGACTGGGATGGGCAGGCAGGCTGGGCTACATGATTTATTCTATTAATAAGCCAGAAAGAAGGGCAGGAATAAATGCTGAATGCATTTTTCGTGGCCGCAGAGGGATGGGAGCTGTGTGTCTGGGGAGGTGTGCATAAGCGTCTTTAGGTTACCAGCATACGCGAGGCACAAGCCGCCTTTGACACGGTGATTTTCTCCATGGCTTTTCGGAACTAGGGAGCCAATGAAAACAACGGACTTGTTGATTTTGTTACCAGGACATTGTAAGGGGCTCTTTCAGACCAGAACCACTGTTCTGAGCATTTCGGTGGTGTCTGAAAGCTCCAACTGATACCAGGCCCTGCTCGGAGCAAGGGGGAAGAAAAAGAAAGCAAGCCCTGAACCACATTACTGGAACAGACCAGGAATCAAAAAATCGGGATCCCGGCTCAAGGAAGCAGAGAGAAGAAAAGGTGACAACGCACGAGCCTAAAGGCCTTTTAACTCCGGCTTGCAGCGGTATTAGGAAGAGAAAACTGGCTTTTTCCTCCCTCTATCAAATTCTTTTAGGTGAGAAACACGAGCACTAAAATGCCTCTGTATTACGACAGCCCGAGCCTGCTGGGAGTGATTTATTTTAAGTAGAGGGTGAATTATGTAAACTAGCCTGCCATAAGCAAGCACTGTCTGCTAACAAAGACACTCCTGCTCCTGTTGCTAGCAGGGATACAGTTTTACAGCTAGTTTTATTTAACAGTGAATCATTACAAAAAAAGAAAAGATACAGTTTACTCTTTTCCTCAGATCTTTACTTGCGGTAAAAGATAGAAAAAGATAGTAAATCAGCTTGGTATAAAACAGACAGGAGAGGGAAGGAGGGAGGGATACAAACCAGCCTACAAAGAACACAACCTGGTGGGAGCAAGGGGCAAAGGCAGAAATCTTGTACAAAACTACTGCTTACAGGTACAGAAAAWGTATAAAATATTACTCCCTATCTGGAGACAAAAATACAAAAGTGGACATTATTTAATTCTTTACTTATACTTAAAAAGGTTATGTACACTAGAGAAAAGAACCAGGTTCAGCGGCTTGGGAAACTTGTCAAACACTCACCACTTCCTCCCAAACCTCATTTGAGAATAAATTAAAACAGTTGAAAGCATCGGCAAAGCCTGATCCAAGACTGTGCAGGGAGCCTAGAGGAATTAGGTGCTCAAGGTAAAATGTTCAAAAGCATCGAGGCATCCGGGGGGCCCCCCMAAAAAAAAATCCCACTTCYGGAAGGTTTAAAGTGCTTCTGAACATTTTACTTTTCCCCACTGACTGAACGAGACCCAGATCGCTAGTCCTCAAGGCTCCTGGGAGTCACACACTGAATGTACTTACAGATACCTTTGGAAGCACTTCTGAACTTGAATACAACGCCTGGATTCAATGCAACCTTTGACCTCGTGTCAGCATTTATCCCCAGGCAAAACATGTGCAAAATATCATGGAGAGAGGGTATGACATGGAGCGATTTATATTCATTCTGCTCAGCTGGGGTCAGCTGCACAAGGACAAAGGTGGGAAGAATCCACAGCCTCACCTCTTGCTAGGAGGTAAAGCAAGGGCAGAAAAACGCACACTCAAAACTTTGTTCTTTGTCACCCTGGAAAACATTTGAAAATAYGTACAAAACAATTCACTGATTCTACGCTACAATAAGTCAAATTTRTACCTGAATTCCGTAAACACTTGATGCTAAAGAACTGGGAGACAAATTCCTCGGGCAGAAAAGTGACTCTGCAGAAACGGCATCCAACGCAAACACGTTACCTTCACRGGTCACCCAGGTCCTGCTTAACAGGCCTGGGGGACACCCTACCTGCCTCCYGGCCCCGTGATGGCTCTTCAGAAGAAGCCCACAGCCACGTCTAGTCTGTCCTAAGTACCGAGGGCACAAGCAACAAGTAGGTTATAATCTCAGGATAGGTGACAGCAGGTAGAGTTTGTGATAGGTAAAAAAAAATGCTGGCTTGAGGACAGACGGGAGATAAGACAGGAGGCAACTGTAGAGGATACATCAAAAAGCCAACACTGCTCATCAGAATCACTTTTCCTGGACGTTTCTGAAAAGRGTTTGCTTCCTTCTTTCCAGTTCCTACCACACAACTGCTGGCCCAACCATCTGCTGGCAATCCAAGAGCAGCTGCTTGCTACATGCTGGTTTTTTTTAAACAGGGCCACCTCTAAGGGCAAACCCTCCCTATTTCCAACCCTCCCTATATCCAACCCCAAATAACTTTTAGCCTTCCCTCACCCAACTTATGAGCCCCCTTGGTATGGAGCAGAGCTCTTCCAGGGCTCAGAGCATCCCAAACTGTGCAAGTGCCTTCCCTTCCCCTGAAATCCAGCCCTCCCCCCTGCAAAGGGTCACGCCATCAGCTCAGCKAAGCTGACAGCAAGAGCCGAAAAAAGCAGAAAAATAAAGTTCCTTGAAAGTCCAGAGCAGCCCCCCTCGAGTCTCAGCACCTGAAATTGCTTGTAAAAATAGGTTTTGAAATAATAAAAAAAACAAACAAAAAAAAGGCAAGTGTGCTTCTGAACATTTCCGTYGCGCATTGGTCCATGAATGATGTTTTATCAAAAATATCATACAGAGTTCATTTGCGGTTTCTTTGACTGAACCCCCGTGCGGGTCCGTGCCTGTCACAGCTCTGACTGCTGAGCAGGGCAAATCTGGGCACTTCTGATAAAATCTCTCAAGGAACCAGCTTTCGGCACAACAACATCATAACAGCTTGCGGTGAAGGATTTCCCAGGCCATTCGCTTTCGGAAATAGGGCATGTGTTGCTTTGGGTGGGGAAAAGAGAGAGAGAGAGAGAGAGAGAGAAAGAAAGAACTTATATCAGCATGTCTTTTGATGTTGGACCACGCATCAAACAGCCACTTTCCTGGGTATAGTTTTTATATATAGTGCCTTTCTTGGGGGAATTTGCTTTCAGATTATTTAAAACAGGACAGCGAACAAGATGAAATCTAGGTAATAATATAGCTTTGATGACATTCTCTGACAGCTAGAACTAAAATACTCATACATAGGATATTCCATGGAGGCTGACAATGTTAAGCAACACTGAAATTGCCTTGGGATTTGGGCTACGATGCTCCACTTTCATTGCCAGTATTGCTGGGTGCCATCTGTAAGGGAGACTATAGTTTTATGAGCTATCGCCAACCACATTGGTCATGTATCCATGCATTTGGGTGTAACAGAGGACCTGCGGATGGTTTTTCAGGACAATTTTACATGGCGAGTGGAAAAAAAAGCTGCCACAGGACTCCAACTTACAGCCTACATTCAAAACAGTGCCTTGGGCCAGCTCTACTCAAAGGAACAGAGATATGATCAGCACATGGGCGGGGGGCACTTTTAACCAAACGGAAAGAAAGTAAAGGGCATATGGAAAAATCGGAATATGCACAAATAAGCGTCACCCACTTCTGTCTCTACTCTGAGCACA
Source organism: Apteryx rowi (assembly GCF_003343035.1). Classification (NCBI taxonomy): domain Eukaryota; kingdom Metazoa; phylum Chordata; class Aves; order Apterygiformes; family Apterygidae; genus Apteryx; species Apteryx rowi. The sequence continues at coordinate 69,630 of NW_020447503.1, read as the reverse complement.
GGGAGCAGCAGAGTGTGCCGGGGGGGCGGCCAGGCCTACCTGAGTGAAGTTGATGGGCTTGTCTTTGGTAATGCAGTCAGCGTATTTGCAGGCAAACATCCCGCAGTCGCTGCCGTTCATCTGCTGCGGGATCTCCTGTAACAAAGTGACACAAACCCAAACGTCATTTTTAGAGGAGCCAATCCTCACGCTAATCCCGAGGGAGGAAGAGCTCCAAGTCAAGGACCTCCCTCCACCAGATCTAGCAGGTCCTAAGGAAGCAGGTCAGGACAGATGGGTGAGGTCCAGCATGGGTAAGATGAGGACAACAGGGAGGGCAAGCCCTGCATGGCAGGAACAGAGGTGGCACTGGGGTTGATGAAAGCTTCCCTCRCTACTTCCATGGAGAGATGGATGGGAATCGGCAGCAAAGCACTCTGCCATTGAGGATCAGAGATTTGTTCACCCCCCGTAGTTACTGTGAGAACRTGTCACCATCAGTAAAACTAGCCAGGAAGGGTTTATCCAGGCAAAGGCAAGGACCAAGACAGAGCCTTCCCTCCAAACCTCTGACTGCACAAACCTACCTGACTCTTCTTACTCAGCAAGGACCAGCCATTAGTGTCGAATTCTTTCCTTTTCTTGTCAAGACTTTCCTGTTTTAAGTATTGCCTGTAGGAATGAGAGAACAAAAAAGCTTACTTAGAGGAACAAGGAAAACTAGCCAAGGTCCAATATGCTCAATGTCAGTTTACCTAAAATGTCCTCAGACACGTTTGCAGAATTAATGCAAAATGGAAGTCCAATATTTTCTTCTCAGTACTGGCCATTTTAAAAAGGGTTTTACAGACCCACGCTTTGAGGAGCTCTAGGCAATCAAAAGAAGGACCAAGCAGAACTTAAAAACTCATCCCAAAAAAAATACCTGCCAAGCAAAGAGTCAAAACCACAAATAAACCAGTGAGAACAAATCTGATTTATTTGAGAGYGACTCACAGCAGAGAAAAGCTCAGCAGCCACTGGGCTGCCTCAACAGGCTTCTCCAAGCAGAGTGTTACGTTCAAGGAGAGACTGGAGAGGTGAACTCAGTCCATTACAGTTTCCTRCAGATTAACTCCTCTTGTCTTTTGAGGATCTAACTTAGCATAARCATAGCAGCAAATATGTAATAACCTTAACAGCATCCCAGCAGCTCTGAAACAATCACCCTTGTGTAAAACATCAGAGAACATCACGAAACTCCTCTTCAGGCTGGTGGCAGGCTCAAGACGCTGGCAGGCTTTCTCCCAGAGCTCTTCTCTCAGGGTTCCCTTTCACTACTGGCTYGAGTTTTTCTTACCACAGCAGAACAGCTCGAGAGCGCTTTCAAGTAGAGGCAAGCTAGGGAAGATGGACCCTGTGACCCCGATTTTCTCAAATATAATCCAAGGACTGGGGAAGGAGAGGAACCAGCAATGGGAAAACCCACACCACAATCAACTCTGAGATACTTGTACAGGARTTGAGTCAAGTGCACTGGATGCTCAGGAAAGAGTCAGACCAACAGTAGAAAACAGAGAGAAACAACCCTCCTYAATGACCAGTGCAAGCCTGGAGCTGTTGGGAGATCCCACAGAGCAGAAAATAGTGAAGTAATRCAATAAATGAAGGTGGAGAAGGGAAGAGACCCATTACTCTAGTAAGGGACACCCAAAGGTTATTTCAGCAGAAGTAGCTGGAGAATGCAAGTAGCAGAATGAGCCAGTCATGCGGGGGGAGAAGGGGGAGAAYGAAAAAYACATTTCACAAGCCTCCGGCAGATRAAGAAAACCAGCAGAACAGCCCCGTTCCGATGCCCAGAACTGAAGAGTGAGGAAGCGAGAAAAAGCCCTGGTCACCCTTCCTCTTCCTCTCCCGCAGGATTGCTCACAGGTATTGTCACACCTTCTCTGCCCTAAGAGGCTTCTGCCAGTTCAGCCTGAATTATACCACTGGACGAACAGGCAGGAGGTTTTYGTTTTTCCTCTGGGCTAAGATCGGTATCTCCGTGGAGAAGTTTAGGAACTCCACCAAGACCATGCACAGAGCATACCAAGGCAACTGTGATGCTTTTTCCTTTGCAGGTGAACACCTTGAGCCACTTGGTTTATGGGGGAGCTCAAGAGGGGCACAGCCACAAAGGTAGACTTTAGGGAGCCTCAGGAGACAAGGTGATGGATCAAAATATTCTCAGYGGCCCCAAAGGAGCCTCTCTGTTGCCTACCAGCGTCACTAAGTGACGTTCAGCTTTTCAGACACCCTCTGCTAATCTTAGTCACAAAAGAGCTGGACAGATCTACAGAAGTCATCTTCACGCTGGCATCTTCTCAAAACAGTTTGAGGATTCTTCTCACTGTGCGGCTGCGATCAGAAAGCTTAGAAAGGAAAAGCAGGGGATTAAATGCTGCTGGCTCGAATGGATGGGTCAAGAGAGCATCTGGCACAGAGAAAAGCAGAGAGGAAGGTGGGTTTGGCCGCCAACGCGGGGAGATGTGCCATCCTTCGGAAATCTGATCCATTGAGACTTGGCTAAATCACATCTTGCCATTAGTAAAGTCTGAAATGAGATGGAGGAAAGGGGAGATGTGACCCACAGACAAACCCAAGAGATAGAGGGCCAGATTTGCTGCCTTGGTGCCAGTCAGGGAATTTTTCTATCCAACTCTAAATTAGAAATGAAAAGAATATATACATTATTCGAAGAAAACTTCAAGTGCTTTAGGCAAGTTAAAGCTCCCACAGACCTGGGCGATCAAGGACAGCCAGTTTCTGACAGGGGAGATGCTCGAAGACTAGCAATTGTTCCCTCTAAAACACCATCACAAAGAGGTTTTGTTGAACATAAGACATCAAGGAAGAGAGTCTCCCTTCTGGTAGTCCACTGAAGACCAGCTCAGTTCCAGACAAGCGTTTCCTATCAGCCTTTACTAGGCRGATGCACGCTCTGAGCCCAGCCTCCTAGCAAAGGGTCTGCTGGCTGCCAGCAATCGCTGTAATTGCTCTTGGGCAGCGCTCTGCTTGGCTGCTTTGACTCTGCTGCAGTTCGGACAAGACAACCTCAACAGGGGGGCAAATCTCAGAAAAAAAATAACCTTTCATTGACAGCGAGAAGCCTCCATATCTCCTCTCCAGAAAAGAGCTAATGGACGGAGAAGAAACTCCTTGCGACTACTTCAAAATAAGGGCGAGCTGAGCCTCCAGTGCTGGACGGGTGACTGGAGGAAGGGAGCAGACCATCTGCACCACAATACAAACACCACGGAAACATTAATTAGTTAATGGCCTCCTTTCAACTGCAAAGAAAAAGAAATCCTGGCAACTGCTGCCTGTCACAGAATCCATTTGAATCTTCTGTTAAAAAAAGAGCAGCATCACACAGCCCACTCTGTTCCACATGTTAAGAGATGGGTAGTGGAGCTGCACAGATAAATAAAAGGATGCTTCACATGAGAGACTAGGATGAGCCTCCAAGGCGATGCTTCCGCATGGACTGGGTCTGCACATATGGAACGGGGGTGGACAGCGGATCTGAGCGCGAGACTGTCTGGCAGACAGAGAAGGAAGCGGTGAAGTTTAAACGGTGCCTGTGCCTTAGCAGATAAAGCCATCAGGTGGCTTCTGCATGTCCAATCTCATCTGTAAATACTACAAGCCACAGCTACAATGCTGACACATACACAGCAGCCAGGAAATTTTGAGTTGTTTTCTAAGAGAGCARGGAATTAACTTACTACACATAGCTTGCATTAATTGCCACCATCACCTATGTGATTTCCTATAAGCAATCTCTGCAGATCTAGCCTACACATAGACATCAGGTGCTTGTAGCTTAAGAAATACAGCACCAGTCCTGCCTAGGTAACAAGTTTTTCGGAGGGGACTGAAAGAAAAATGTGCTCACTCCAAATTGCGAGACAGGTTAGGGAGGCAGAATTTAATTGTACCTAATGAACTTTGTCAGCACCTCAATGAGAAAAGTTTGGCATGCAATTAGATTAAATTCTGTGTCACATCAAAAGCCAACATACCTAAGATCCCTGCCAAATACTGCAGGCTTCTAATCTCATTTTCCTAAATCTGAAAGTGGATTTCTGCCCTTTGCAGTGCTTACACACACAAGAAAACTGACCATGTCCCTAGGGGAACTGTTGAAATCAACTCCGCAGTGCGCTGCTAAATGTCTAAAAACCTTGGAAGTAAGGGGAATGTTAAGGTAAGCATTACAAGTTTTGCTGCTAGCAGGAGACAAGATGATTTCACAGGCATGATTAACTCTGCGCACTCTATCCCTTGAGATTTCCTCACTGGTGGACACTGGTCCACTAAAATCAAGTTTTTAACTAACCATAACAGGTTGGTTTATATCTGATCCAAAACACACAACCCTCTAGCAGAGCTGAGATACCGAGCACTGCCTTTCCCAAGGAGAAAAGCCAGCAAAACAGAGTCAGCTTTCCTGAAATCCACTCCGGGAGGTCTCACATCCAAGTCCCAGACACAAAAACCAAGTGTGACAGCCAGTCCATCTACCAAGCCGTAAACACCTGTGGACCCCACTTGCTCCTAGCCTGGCCAGTGGCCATGGTGTTTAACCTGTTACCTTCCCAGTAAAATAGGGCTAATCATCAGAAACTCACCACCTTTAGGAAGCTCTAAAGATTGAAAGCATGAAAGGGTCACTAACCATGAATAGGACCTCCGTCCCTTCTTCCCGGTGTGATCCTCCCACTGCATTCAACCAATAAAAGCCTCCTAAAAGGAAACAGAGGGAAAACAATTATGTCCAGGGCAACAGTGACCTGAAATCCTGGGTCTCCACCACTTATCCTGCATGGACTGATACACCTTGTATCCTCTGGTACTGTCTGCTACCAACTTGGAGGCTGCTTCCTCATCCCAGACCCTTAAATGAACTATGGAGAGGATTCCCAGGGCCCCCTCTCACCTCCCAGGTGTCTCATTTCACCAGATGCCTGTGCCTTCTTCATTGCAATCAAAKAAATTCCAGCTGAAGGAACAGATCACCTAGACCACCCCTGCCCAAAGGCAGGTCAGCTCTGCTTGCACCATTCTCGAAAAAAAGTTTGAACGCAAAGGCATGAGCAACACAGCAAAGCTAAGAGATACTCTGCTCAAAGCCGTTTCCAAAGACTATGTTTTTCCCTTCCATTTTCCCCCTTCAGACCAACACTACAGACCACTGGTGAAAAGAAAGGGAAACAGCTGTTTTTACAGTGAGTTAAATGACCCTGGTGCATGCAGACTGCAAAGCACCTGAACTGGAAAAGGAAGGTGCTAAACAGACTGGAATTGATTAAACGGCATTTGTCTCCTGTCTGTCTTTATCGCTATTAACATTCCTTGACTGAATGAGTGACACCTCCACAGACGTACTCGACCTCAGGCCAGAAGATTTTGAGACTCAAGATCAGATTCCAAAGTCAGCATTAGAACAAAGCCGAGACAAGAAACAGAACCTAAGGATGACCCAGGGTCAACATCAGAGCGAGAGAAGCTTGCGACTGCTTTTCAGAAGTCACTCTGGAATCTGATTTGTATCAAGCCTGACGGTCCTACGTGACTAGTACCTTCAGAAAAGAGGAGGGTTTTTTCCCCCACCCTGGAGAAGTAGCTCATTTTTAATCGCACTCTATTCAGGAGCTCCTTCAGAATATGGGAAAATGGGGAGTATTTCAAGCTGGCCAATTCTGGATTTGACCTGCCAGTACCACTCTAAGATCGCTCAGGAGAGCAGGCAGCTAACTCCACTCCCTCCCATACTACTGCTCAGGAGGCTAAAAGCAAGACCATATTTGCTGTTTGAACCCAGCAAGAACAACTTCACCCAACTCAGGCTTGGAGATATAGTATAGCATGTTATGTCCTGGTGGAACTCGATACAGAAGAGACTTGCGCAAACCTTTATCCATATCCTGATGCAAGAGACACTCCAGAACTCTACATATACCATCACACTCTCCAGAATCTCCTTCTCCAGACAAAGGGCAAAGTTACTGAGTTGTTCTTTGCCACAGGCAGGAAAAGCTTCCATGTGAAGCAAGTGGCCAGGAGATGCCATTTCTTGAAGCAGCTGCAGGACTAGTGAAGAACCCCTACTCTTCAGGGTCTGAGAAGCTGTTCTTCTCCTACAGGAGATGCACAAGACGACTCTGGCACAGCAGATGGGTAAAGTCTGATGTCTTTAACAGATGGGTCTGCAACCTGTCTATACCTACAGAGGTAACACCAGCCTCACTGACAGATCTTCTGGAAAGAGATGAAGACAGAGCTTCCATACAGGACTCTCTTGCAGACCAACTGCCTTTATTATTGTGGACTGTGTTAGCAACACAGGATGAAACACAAAACATGAAAATCAAGATGTTCCTATGACTCCTCCTCTCAGGACCCAGAAGGGGACTGTTACCACAGAAGGGTTGTTACTTCACAATCAGAGCAAACCAAGAAGCTGTCTGATTTTGAACAAGCATAACTCAAACTTAAGTGCTACTCACAACAGTATCCTGCAGGCTTCGCTGTTTATTCCACCCATGGAGTCATAATAGGTGATGGTTTTTTTCCTGAAGTCCACAACCTACAAAAAGAGACTCGTTAATAATGCAACAGGCAAGAGGAGTTCATCTGTTTGCCAGGACACACCTTCTGTGAGTCTCAGCCTTGCTAGAATGAAGTTAAGTTTAGACCATTTCACAGCAATTCCCCGAGAGACACAAAGGATTTCTAAGGACTTCTAGCTTCCTCGGTACACCGCAGCCCTCCCCCAAAATCTCCCCCTTGCTGCTGCATTACTTAAGCACTTCAATCTCTGAATCAGGTTCTCCTCAGAACGCCCCAGCAAAACACAAGAGCACTGTTATCCCTATTGTTAAAGGCACAGACTGACGGATACAATTACAGAAGGGTTCGCTCCACCTGACTTAATGCATACTAAGTGGTTCAAGAACTTAGTCCCCCAGGCTATTCTTTGGGGCCCCATGCCCCATTTTCGCATCATTACCCACCAGCGTGGCGAGCATTGTCTTTCAGAGTAGCTTAACGTCCTTCAGAAGAAGTTTGAACTAACAAGGCTGAAGCAGACTAAAAGGCCATGTGCAATTTGTTGCTGCACAGGTGCCAGCAGCCAAGAGAAGGGACATAACAAAACAGGGGCACAAGGTGGGGAGTGCTGTAACGTATCAGTCTTCTAAATCTTTCTAAAACGATTCCGTGGCAATGTCTCTAAAGATGAGTTTGTGGGAATGTGGAAATGAGATCCTTCTCCAGAGAATAAGGAAGCCTTAGGTGAACTTCACAGCTGTCTGTTTTCATTTGTTCTGTTTCCCCCCCCCCTTTACCCCCCCTATGAGTCTTTTAAAGGCTAGAAAGACACCAAGAAAGTTACAGCTATCTCTTCGCTCATTCTAGAATTTGATTTTAGTTACAAACATGAATTTTTCCCCCATGCACAAATGCCTGGCAGCTGTTTCACTCAAGGGCCACAAGACTTTAGGTTCAGTCACAGAAGAGTTTATAGGATGATCTGCTCCAGCTCCATTCTATTGTGAATAACTTTAAAACACTTACTGCTAGGCACCAATGCACTCCCAGATGAATAGGCACCAAGAGGAGGTCCACAGAGAAGATATCCACTTTTTTAGTCCACCGTTTCACTGCCTGGTACCCCGCGGTTTTTAATTTGGTGAAGAAGAAAGTATTGAACGCATGAACTGTTGGCAAACCCTTCTCTTTGCTCCGCTCCATCAGCAAGTTCATGTAGAAATTAATTATCTGGGGAAGAAAAAGCATCCACAGCACATTAGATTGCTGGCACCTCTGCAAAAAGCACTCTGCACATGTGGAAAAGTAGGTAAGAAGTTGTTTTTCCCTCCATCTGTCAATCTGAAGATCTATGTCAGGGGGATTTACAATAGCTCAACAGCCCTGAAAGCTTCAAAAGTCCAAAAAGACTTAGAAATGCAGTTGTATATACACAGGATTTGAAACTTTTGCCCTTATCAGGTCCGTGGTTAGTCCCGCTCCTCAATTTTTCTTATTTCAAGTGTGTATTCTACAGAGGGGTTACTTCATAGATTAACTGCTCCAGAATGTGAAGCAGAGCCCATAAGTACTTTTTACCCTCAAATCACTCTGATATCCTTACACAAAGAGAAGGCAGACACCTGCTCATTTTAACGTACTTTGAACTGCCRAAGAAGGATGCCTCAAGGGCACAAGACGGACTCCTCACCTCATCGTTGAGCCAGTTCAGATTATTGAGGGTCTGAATGTCTTTCCGAGTGATTGTTAACCGAAAAGCTTCACTGAGGACCTCATCCTGGTTCCCACCTCGGAACACATTCTTTATTTCTTTTTCCATTTCCTACAGGGGGAAAAATAAATAAATAAATAAAACCCACACATCATTGAAGTGACAGTTCCTGCTAGTCCCATCTCAAAGGCTGGATTCAAACCCAGATTTACTCTTTGCTCCTTGAAGGATACGGATTTCACAACGAAATGTAAAAGTCAAAAGGGAACAGCTACCTGTTTCTATGCACAGGACCCGGGAAATTCCCTTGGTACTACTGAAAAAGGCTGCAAAAGCTGTGGGCAACAGCATGCAACTGGGACAAAGCTTTCTAGGAACCTACGTTACAGCAATGAAGAGCAAACTGGTTCCATCTTTGAAAACAGGTTCAGTTCACCTCTTTAAATGGAGAAATTATTTGGCTTACTCACCAGTTCATGCAATGGGATAAATGCAAGTCAGGTTTGAAGCATTAGCAGTAAGAACGATACAGGCTACAGCTTTACTTGGACTAAACTTCTCTGTTGTCTGACTTACCTCAGGCTCTGATCCTGAGAGCCAGGGACGACTTGTCTGGTCCTTTGGTCCCACCTCCTAAACAGCAGGCCCAAAAAGGCCACCCAACTCGTGCTGCCACTCAAGCTACAGCACACTCTAGCTTCATATTTAGGCTTGTATTATGCACACAAGTATCTGTTTCTGTCCACTAGATCCAAGCTGATTTACCTCAGTGATTTCAGGGAATTCCTCTTCACCATCAGCTGACTTCGCATCTTCTTTCTCTTCCGGGACCACTGTGACAGGAATTTCTTTCTCAAGGGGAACTCGAAGATTTAAATCCACCAGATCCTGCACTGAGTGTTCCTGTTCCTGCAATCGCTGAAGGAGAGACCTTCAGATTACAACATGTCCAAGAGAGCCACCTGCATGGGGGCTTATAAGGGAGCTACATGGAGCCAGTTGCTCCAGGAGATGCAGGAATGGGCATGGAGGGACAGCATTTACTYTGGCCACAGTAGTACTGAGAGCCCTGCCATGGAAAAGGGAAGCAATGAAGACACCGGGGCTTGAAGGAGTACATTTTGGTCATTTCTCTATTTCCAATTTGTTTTTTGTTCTGTGATTTAACATTCTAACTTGCACAGACTATTTGCAGTAACTGCTCTCCGTTACCTGGCTTTGCAGCTGTAAGGCCAGTGCTTTCTGCTCTTCGATTTGACGCCACCTCTCCCGAGCTCGTGAATCATAGACGCTGGTCCTGAAAAGCAAAGTTTATTTGAACAAATCAAAACTTCTCCTACATGAACACAGACGGCTGGGAAACAGATCCATGAAAGGTAAGAAACGAGCTTGTGGATACTCTACATGTAACACCCAAATCTGACGTCCTGTTTAAAGAGCATCAGTGCAATCTGCTTTCTGGTGGCTRTAGAGGAGAAGAGGAGACTTACCACCAGGAACCAAAAGGTGCTGAGAATTTCTCAACATCACAACTTTGCTCAGCTCACACATTAACTGGCACAGATCAAGGAGATGCTCCTTCCAGCACATGTCCAAACCCTTCCTTTCCCAGCTCTGTTCTCCCTACCCTCCCATCCCAGCCTCATGGCTTCCAAGGGGAAAGGAGGGGCAATTTTAGTCCTGACAGCCAGATGCTGAAGCGATAGGAAACGGAATTAATTGCACAACTAAGGGTGAGGAGAAGGTATAAGACAAGGTCCTGAATGAGAATTTAAGCCCAAGACTTCAAGGCTCCTAGAGATTAAGTCACTCATTTTTTTTTTTTTTAAACCTAGGGAAAAAAGCACTAGAAAGGCAGTAAATTTTTGTAAACCTAATCCCAGGGTTTAGAAAAGTCTATTTAAATAGTCAGCAAATGACCAAAGACAAAACAAAACAGGAAAAAAAAAGTCAAAATATCACCAGCATGCACTTACAGTTCTTTGATCCACAGTTCTGCATGGAAGAACGGGAGGCTAGAAAGGGAGAGAAAAAACAAGTATGAATGTTTTCCTCTACATGCAAAGTAAATCAGTTTTCAGACAGTTATCTATAAGCATTATCTGGACACCCTTATTCCTAGAGAGATAATAAGAACTTCAGACAGATCTGTCAGTAATTTGCAACAGGCTCTCAAGAAAGGTTTGATGTATCAAACTCAGACTAACAATTTATGAGCTTCTGTAAGTTACTACAGCAAACTGTTCTCTCCTAGTGAGGCATTCAAAGAATCACTAGCCACCTTTTACCCTGCAATCTCATCTCTCAGTGGAATCAAAAAAGCTACTGTAATCCYCCCCTCTTCCAATTTTACAGCCTCTCACCTTGGAGCTGGCGTTCTGGAATCCTTTACCTTGAGCAAAATGACAGAGTCTGACCCTAAAGAGAGCAAGATTAAAGAACAATATTATCCTCAAAATTATTACTAACTTTCCCAACTGCTGCAAAATTCTAAGTGCAGCACGGGAAAAGAAGTGAATTTGCCACACACATTTAAGTTGATAACTAGGGTGTTTTGTTTTGTTTTCTTTTGTTACCTTCAGACTGTGTGTTAGATGCTGGTAGATTTTCTTGGTGATGCTGGGCTGTGGAGTTATTGGACTCAAAGATATTTGAGGGATAGTTAGATGCAGAGTAGAGCGATGGTTTGTGGGATGGCTGCTCCTGTGCTCTGAGAGCGCTGGTTGCTGAACTGGCTGGTGCAATATTGTGAGCTTCAAACAGCTTTGAATTCTGGCTGGGAGTTTCTTTCACTAAGGTTTTACTGGAATTTGAACACCTGGACCTAGGAACAATGGAGAATAAGTTTCCAGCAAACACATGCGGCACCGTCAGCTGGAGAAGCGTGTTTTACATACTCACAGATGGAAGGGGAACAGCGAGGAGGGTTTGGACGTGGAGAATTGCTTTCCTGTGACCATCTGAAGTAACTGCCTGTAGATCTCTCGCTCTTCCTCTCGAACAGTCTGCAGGGAAATAACCAGACACTTCTAGCCAACACGATTTTAAACAAAGACGCTATGAATACTAAGCAAGCACGTTTGGTGCAAGCACATCCAGGGGTCCTGAAGAGTTCAATCGTCAGCTAAGATCAAACCGACTGCAAATTGAAGGGTGAACGTGAACAGAGTTGGAGCCAGTTTCTGCCTGATATAAGGAGCAAATCCAGCAAAGTCAATTAGGGCAGCTTCACCTGCCTCAAACTCTTCGTGATGCTGAAGAGAAATGACTTCAGAAAGAAACACGCATTAATCAGTCTCCTGGCCTTATCTTTACCTCTTCAGCCGTACTGACGAATCGCCTCGGAGTTTTCTTCGGGCTAAGCAGGCTACGACGACACGGACCGCTCCAGGAAGGGCTTTGAGCAGGTTTGATTGGAAATGCTGATGCATGGCAATGATGGTTTGACTTTCCTACAAAACTGTTGGACGTCCCACTGTGAGGAGAGAAGCAAAAGGGTTTCTTTGATTTCATGCTTGTTTTATTAGGTAACGCTATACCTCTTTGCCCCCAAACCCAGTCAAGATCCAGGCTATCCAACTTCAGTCAAAAACTAGTATTTTATTTGCCTTTGAAACTATTTCAAAGCCTAAGTCTAGTTCTCAGTCAGCTTGATCTGCCACCATTCCTGATGCCAGGGTGATGCTTGTGTGGCCAAAGAGATGCCACCAGGTGGCACTGCAAGGCCGAGGAACCACAGCTTGGAAACCCAGACTGAGACCTTCCCGCCAGATCCAACAGCTCTCCCTCTCTTTTGATCCACGGTCCACAAAATGGCCGAACCTCGCCTTGASACACAAATCACAACATCCTTTTAAAAAAGGGGATGCTCCCCCTCACCTTGCTTCTCCCCACTCCCACGGGTCAGGCTTACCTACTAGCCCSTTCGAAATACACTGGTTGACTTGGAATTTCTCCCATTGAAAGAAATTCCATGTACTGCAAGCAAATGTTCTCTGCTGCAGAGATTTTCAGCAGGACTAAGACTTGCCCTGGTCTAGAGAGGCACCTGCTCCCTGAAGCAACACTAGTCTAGGCCAGCTGCAAAACTAGCACTGCATTCAGTACCACGTGCACTACGCACAATTTCAGCACAACCCTCTGATGTGTTATTTCTCGCGCGACTCCCTGGTGTTGTACCAACGCTCCCACCATCAGCGCTCCCAACRCACAAGCAAGGTTACTCTCAAAACAATCGCTTTCCTTTTCCGTCACACCCGCTGCTGTGAAGAGCTTCACAAAGATGCTCTCAGCAGTGATGGATCAAACCCTTTGTGCTGTTTCTGAATAGCCACTTGAGGCTCAGCTGATCTGCAGAAAACTTAACGCTCCCGCAGAGCAGTCAGAAGAGCTTTTTATTGGCTGGTCCGAGAACAAACTATTCTTTTTCCCATACAAAAATACACTATCCCACCTTCTCACATTCCAGCTATCCCCATCAAGGCACTTCAAACAGGACACCTTGAAAAGAGACTGCATTTCTGGATGAACTCAAAATCAGTCTGTTACATTACGATCTTTCAGGAGAGGCAGGTTACCCCCATACCGAGGACTGTTTCTGCTCTCGGTAGCAGTGTTCGCATCCTTTATTAGGACGTATCTTTGTCACAGGTAGGTTATAGACACTGAAAGGCACCTACGGACCTGACCAACCATGACCCATTATAAACCTGTGCAACCATTCCTACACCGAATTGAATCTGCAATAATACTGACAGTTTGTGTGGGTAAAATCTCCACCCACCCTTCAGGTTCCCAGCAGAGGGTCCTTTGGGGGAAGTCAAACGTGGAGGAGATGCGGACACACCTGGGGTTTTTGCGCGACTCGAGGTAAGAGCCTCGACTCACTCGAGGCTTCTGCGGCACAGAACCTAGAGTGGGAACCGGACCCCTCCACTGTCCGTTGGCGCTTGAGCCAAATGCTCGAGGTTCTCCTGGCGCCTGGAAGGCCTCAGGACATGGGACTTCTGCTGCGGAGAAACACAACAGTCAAGAAAAAGCCCCATCTTACTCCCCACACTGCTGGAGGAAAAAATAGAAGAAAAAGAATCTATATTCAGGGCAGAAAACTATGTCTTACTTGGGCTGTAATTGAGGGTGCACGACGCATTTCCAGCAGGGCAAGTGAAGCTGCCAATCTTGTTTGGTAAGAACTATGCAAAGAGATTAAAAAAAGAAAAAGAAGTATTATTGAAGTATTGCTCTCAGTTTTTAGCCCCAGACACAACAGAACCATGAAGGGGCACGACAAGTAACAGCTTCTCTTCCTCCCTGATCACATAATTATAAATTAGGAACTAATGAAAGAGTAGAACGGTGTAATAATATACCAGTGCTGGCCTGACAATGCAGCACATTGTCGCAAAGGTGTCACTCACTCTCCAGCAAGTCTAAAATCAGCTCTGCCAGTGGGGTTTCAGTTTTAATGAAAAAGAAAAAAACAAATGTTTTCATCTTGGCATAGGGCAAAAAAAATCAGTTTCAAAGCTATGCTGGTACTGTCTCCTAGCCGACTCGTCGAGACATGACTGCCCGACACATGCACATACTTGCAGACTCCATAAAACGAACAAACCTGTGTATTTTACCTTCCACAGGATCCATGTGCACATGCAGGATTGCACAAGCAATTTCAGTTTTATAAGCTAATTAGTAACTAAAAGCACAAATGGGGCTCTTACAGCACACTATCTGTTCAGGAAGTATTCGGTGTTTTTGAGAGCAGGCAATTAGCACTACTGTACAACAGAAGAGTCACTGTWCGAAACACCCAGCAGGGTTTGAATTCAAAGGTTGACGCGCGCGCTAGTATATTATCCTGTGATAGCGGCTAGATGCTGCACAAAAACACCCTGCCCACGGTGGTTTCCCACCCAGGAGGAAGACARACACCCAAAAATAGAGAACGAAACAATGAGGGAAGTAATTGGCCCAAACGAGCAGCTGCCCGAGCACAGCATCCTCAGAGAGGGATCGGAGCAGACACCATTAAGAGCGAAAAGAAGCACCATCAGGGATAAAGGACGGCTCTACCGGGGTCGAGGAATAAACAGGTTGCAAACCTTGCTGTCCGACCGCGAAAGCGGATCCCGCAGGCTCGCTCTCGATTGCAGAGGGAAAGCCTTGAACATCGAGCTGTGGTTAGTCAGCGCCGCATCTCTGGCTTCCATCCTCATTGGGTCAGCAATTTCATCTGAGGAAAGAGCGCCCGTGAATCCCCGGAAGACTCAAGAGCAGAAGCTTCTGCTCGCTCGCGCTCTTAGAGGTTTGTTCTGCTCAGAGGAGAGCAGCCGCAGGCTGGGTTAAAAGGCTTTGCTTTGCCTTTTGTTAAAGGAAAGATGAATGTAACCAAAAAAATATCAATGAGAGCTAGAGCCCCTTTCATCCGTCCCTGCAAGCCTCCAGCCAGCTCCTCAAATAAGCATCGGTACCTTGGCGTTGCCTCTAGCCCCCAAATATCATTTCTCTGCAATCGCAAGAAATGACGCGAGGCATCAAGAAGTCACAGGATCAGGAGAAAGGGGGGACGGAGACCGGGTAAAAGGCCAAACCCTTCGCTCCGGCGGAGCGGGGACACATGCACCTACCCATCTCCGGGCTGCTCACATCCCTTACCGGCGCAGCTCGACCCGGGGGATCTGCAAGAACAGGAGCGTTATACCGGCAGCACCGCGCAAAAAACACC
>NW_020447503.1:36717-53426 GCF_003343035.1 Apteryx rowi | reverse complement strand
CTTATGGGGGGCACCCTATGGAGGGCCCCCAACTGRGGGGAGGTCATCCTGGGGAGTGTCACCCTATACGGCACTGTCGCCCCATGGGAGGGCGGGTGTCACTCTTATGGGGCGTCACCCTATGGAGGGGACACCCTATGGGGGGGTCACACTGTGGGGCAGTGTCACCCCTAGAACCCCATCTGGGGGGTCCCGTTACAGGGTCCCCGTGAGGCCAAGCCCGTTATAGGTGACGCTTGCAAGAGTGGTCCTGTTATAACGTGGTCCCTGCACAGCCGGTCCCGTTACAGCCGATCCCATTACAGCCAATCCCATTACAGCCGGTCCCTGCGCAGCCGATCCCTGCACAGTTGGTCCCTGCACAGCCGAGTCCGTTACAGTTGGTCCCTGCACAGCCGATCCCATTACAGCCGATCCCGTTACAGATGGTTCCTGCACAGCCGATCCCTGCACAGCCGATCCCGTTACAGCCGATCCCGTTACAGCCATCCCCCGGCCATGGGGGCTTTCCCGGACCTCTCCCTGGAGGCCTCCAAGCTCCTCTTGTCGGCCTCGCTCACCGCCGCCGCCGTCTTCCTCTTCCTCACCTTCTTCCCCTTCGCCCCGAAGGGAGGGGAGCCGCCAGGTCAGTGCGGGCTGCTGCCGGCTCGGTGGGCGGACTGGAACCAGCAGGGAAATCGGACTGGTACCAGCAGCGACTGCGCACCGGCGCCGGCAAGGCACGCAAACCGGTGCCGGCAAAGAGCTCGGACTGGTCCCAGTAGCGAGAGCAGACTGGTGCCAACAGGAGCCAAGGAAGGGAAAGGAAAGGGGAAAGAGGTAAAAGGGGAAAGGAAAGGAAAGTCGAGGAAAAGAAGGAAAGGAAAGAAAGGGGAAAGGAAAGGAAAAAGCAAAAAGGAAAGGGGAAAGGAAAAAGGAAAAAGGAAGGAAAAAAGCAAGGAGGAAAGGAAAAAGCAGAAAGGAAAGGAGGAAGAAAACAAAAGGAAAAAGGGAAGGGAGGGAGGATGGGACCGGGCGAGGAGGAAGGCACCGTCCTCTGCCTCAGGGGGCTGCTAAGACCCCGCCAGTCCGGRGCCGCGGCGCTGTCCCCCGCTGTCCCCACCGTCCTGGGGATGTGCCCCTTCCGGGCCCCCAAAACACCCCGGCCGACCCCTCGGGCGAACGCCGGCGTTGCAGCCTCCGTGCCTCAGTTTCCCCTCTGCATCCCCAGTAAATTCAGCCTTTTTCCCCACCGGGGCGTGCGAAAACTCCGGGCTGGGTTTGCAACCGGCGCAAACGGGAGGGGGGAAACTGAGGCACGGGGCGATAAACCCCCGTTTCGCCTGCGGGTGGCCGGGGCTGGCGGGGTTTCGGGGACAAACAGCCCCGTCCCCTCCCCGCCTGTTTGCAGGGCTYGAGCGCCAGCTGCCCTGCTAATCTYGCCGTCGTCCTTCCTTCCCTCCCTCCCTCCGGCAGCCTCCCGATTTAGGGGCTGACGCGGCRGCCGGTGTCGCTTGCGCCACGACGTCCCCCCCCCTCCTTGAAAGGCGCCRGGGCGCTCGGCGGCTCGCAGAGGGYGAGCGGGACACGGGTGGGACGGGACAGGACAGCTCCGATTTTCCCCTTTCCGTTGTTTTTTCCAGCGCGGAAGATGGCGCAGCCGCCCAAGCTGCAGGGCCACGCCGAGAGCCTGGGAGCCGGGAAGGCCATCGCCGTGCTGACGTCCGGAGGGGACGCGCAGGGTAAGGCCGGGCTCCCTCGGGGGCTGCCTGCAAAACCCCGCGGCCGGTTTAGCTGCAACGCGGGCAAAGGAGGGGTTTAGTCACACCCGACCCCCTCCGAATAATTTGCACCCAAATCCTCCGAATAATTTGCACCCAAATCCTCCGAATTATTCACACCCAGATCCCTCCGAATTATTCACACCCAAATCCTCCAAATTATTTGCACCCAAATCCTCTGAATTATTTGCACCCAGATCCTCTGAATTATTTGCACCCAGATCCCTCCGAATTATTTGCACCCAAATCCCTCGCTGCCAGGCTTCGAGTTTGCATCGGGCATTCGGGGCTGGGGCAGGCGCCGGGGGACCCGCGAAAGCCCCCGACGCCGAAAGCGGAGCTGGTTTTTATGAGTCCAGGAGGGTTTTTGGCAGCTGCTTTGGGATAATCGGCGACATCCCCCACCGTGGCCTTTCTCGCCGCACGGGGAAAGCGCGAGGCAATAAATCGGCACCTGGAGCCTCGCGTTCCCGCGGCTGGGAATAAACCGCTTCAAAAGTCTCCGAAGGTCGGGAAACACCAGGAGAAGCGGCGCAAACCAGCAGCATTACAAGCAGGGAGAGGTCGGCACGGGCCCTCCCGAGGGGCAGAGTTAAGGAGAATTTCCCCACTGTTGAAGGCTGGGAAGGAGCCCTGGCTTCGTTTGCCTTTTTTTGCTAAGGAAGAGGAAATAAAATCGGGAGATGCAGGGAGAGAGGAGGAAAGGGGTGTCCGGGCTGCCCGGAAAAAGTCAACAAACACATGAGCTCCCCCGGCCCTGCTTAACCGAGCCAAGGAATTAAAGCAAATGCCGCAAGGGAGCGTTTCCAGGCGAAACTTCTGGGTCTGCCCCGCTGGGAGCTTTGCTCAGACCTGTCGGGTATCTGCTTTGCTTCATCGCCCGGCACCTCGCTYGCGCCGGCTCGCTGATAGCGCCGGGCTGGCGTGACACGAGTTGTGTCCGTCGCCCTCCGGGGAGGCGTCACATGAGCGCAGCGGCTTTTCTGGGAGCGCGGCCGGCTCGGATTACGGGCTGCCCCCGGCGAAGTTATTCGCAGCCGTTAAATGTCAGCGGTGCAAAAATAAACCGGAGCCGGGGAGGGTGGTAGCGGAAGCGGAGGCTGCCCCGTCCCGCGCGATGCCGGCACTCGAGGCCGATGCCGCCGTCCCCGCTCCCGGGAGAGCTGGGAACAGCTTCTGCGTCGCTCGGAGCCGGGATCCGGCCACAGCTCCCCGGGAGCCCTGTTTCGGGCTGACACAGCCAGAGAACGGGATGCACCGAGCCGGGGGGGTGAGGACCCTCCGCCCACGGAGGTTTGCAGGCGCTTTAAACCGGGGCCAAAACGCCGCCGGCCTTCGCGGCTGCCACGGCGCAGCGGGTTTCCCGCGGGCGCCGCGCTGACGCTTTGCTTCCCTTCGCAGGCATGAACGCGGCCGTCCGGGCCGTGGTGCGGGTCGGCATCTACCTGGGTGCCAAGGTCTACTTCGTGCATGAGGTCAGTACCGCCTCGGCGCCCGGCTCCGCGTTCCCAAAGCCTGGGAAGCGCATCCTCGGCCGTGCACGGCCAAAATCACAGCCCGATTCGCCTGCCCCGCGCCCGGGCAGGGCTCAATCTCCGCTTTGACCCTAGGGCTACCAGGGGCTGGTGGACGGAGGAGAAAACCTCAAGGAGGCCACGTGGGAGAGCGTTTCCATGATGCTGCAGCTGGTGAGGAAGGGCAGCTCGACGCAGGGATGAAACCCGCCACGAAGGTCACGGCGCTGCCGGGGAAGGGGGGGCCACGGCCGCAGCGTCTTGACCTTTTCCTTGGCCGGGGCCGGTGCGTAACCAGACGCCGCGGCGCTGGGGTCAGAGCGAAGGTCCGTGCTCGAAAATAACACGAAACCGGAGCCAGCGGCTCGCGTTTCGCAAACAAACCCTGGCCGGACCCGCCTGGCCGCAGAGCGTCGCCACAAAGGGGGATACGGGGCTCAAAACACCCAAAATGGGGTGGTCTCACCCCAAGCGTAACGTCAGGGTGCGGGCTGCAACAGGGGCAGGTCCGGGAGACACATCCCGCGGGTGAAAAATCCCCGGGAGGGCTCCAGGCCGATGGGGAATCACTTTGTCGGCTCCGCCAGGGCGGCACGGTCATCGGCAGCGCCCGGTGCCAAGATTTCCGGACGCGCGAGGGTCGCCTCAAAGCCGCCCGCAACCTGGTGAAACGTGGCATCACCAACCTCTGCGTCATCGGCGGCGACGGCAGCCTCACCGGAGCCGACACTTTCCGGGCCGAGTGGAGCAGCCTCCTCGCCGAGCTGGTGAAGACGGGTACGGCCCCGGCGCCGGGCAAAACCGCGGTGCTTCTGCCGGACGTGTGGTTTTTCACGGACGGGTTGGTTTTGTGCCCCGGAGTTGGTGAAAACACCGCCCCCCCATCTCCGACCCTCCTCGCAGGGGGGATCACGGCGGAGGAGGCGAAGAATTCGAGCTACCTGAACATCGTGGGCATGGTGGGCTCCATCGACAACGACTTCTGCGGCACGGACATGACCATCGGCACCGACTCAGCCCTCCACCGCATCATGGAGATTGTGGATGCCATCACCACCACCGCCCAGAGGTACCAGTGCCGGGGAGGCACCGGCCCAGCCGCAGGCCGGAGGGAGCCCAGGCGTCCGGGTCGCCGGCCTCGCTTCCTGAGCCGCGGCGCATATCGGGAATAACGCTCCGCTGTGTCTCCCGCAGTCACCAGAGGACGTTCGTGCTGGAGGTGATGGGCCGTCACTGCGGGTAGGTCTCGGAGCGGCCACCCGGCTATTGCCGAAACGCCGGATTTTGGGAAAAAAAGCCCCAAACGGCCTCGCCTCTGCCTGCAGCTACCTGGCGCTCATCACCGCCCTGGCCTGCGGCGCCGACTGGGTCTTCATTCCCGAATCGCCTCCCGAGGACGACTGGGAGGATCACTTGTGCCGGAGGCTGACGGAGGTAAGGGGGCACCCAGCGGTGGGGGGGGGGGGCTCGCCCGGGTGCCCCAGCCCCACGGCGTAACCCCCCCCCACCCCGCGCCGCTTCCCCCAGACCAGGGTCGGGGGCTCCAGGCTCAACATCATCATCGTGGCCGAGGGCGCCATCGACAAGCAGGGCAAGCCCATCACCTCGGACGACATCAAGAACGTAAGCGGGACGGGCGTCTCCATCGAGCCCCGTTCGGGGGTCCCTCCTATGCCGCGGACCCCCGAGTTGTCCCCGCCGGAGCTAAACCTCTCCGCCACCCTCCTCTCTTGCAGCTGGTGGTGAAGCGCCTGGGCTACGACACCAGGGTCACCATCCTGGGCCACGTGCAGCGCGGCGGGACGCCCTCCGCCTTCGACCGCATCCTGGTAGGCACCTCCGTCCCGGCCGGGCGCCCCGCACGGCGGCCCCGGGCGAGCGGTGACCCCCTCGGCGTGTCCCCGCGTCCCAGGGAAGCCGCATGGGCGTCGAAGCCGTCATGGCCTTGCTGGAAGGGACCCCGGACACCCCCGCCTGCGTCGTCAGCCTCTCGGGGAACCAAGCCGTGCGCCTGCCCCTCATGGAGTGCGTCCAGGTGGTGAGTACGGCGCCGGCGGCCGGATTCGCCCGCGGGGGACCCGGGCACCAGCATCGCGCCCGCCCCGCTGCACCCTGGCCTCTCTGCACCCCAAAAACGCTCCTTTGCAAACGGAAACCAGCCCGGCCGCCCGCTGCGATGAGCTGCCCCGGCATCCCCAAAGCGTCTCCGTCCTTTCTCCCTCCCCGCAGACCAAAGACGTGACGACGGCGATGAACGAGAAGCGCTTCGACGACGCGCTCAAGCTGCGGGGCCGGTGAGCGCCCGCGGCCCCTCCGCCGGCGCCGGGGACGTCCCGCCCGCGCCGCGGCCGCCTCACTCCCCTCTCGTCCTCCCAGGAGTTTCCAAAATAACTGGAACGTGTACAAGCTGCTGGCCCACATCCGCCCGCCCTCCACCAAGGTAGGCGCCGGGGCCGGGGGGGCCGGCACGCGGCGGCAGCCGCCGGTTCGCGTCCCCACCCCGGCGCTTCGCCCCGGCAGAGCGGCTACACCTTGGCGGTGATGAACGTCGGCGCGCCGGCCGCCGGCATGAACGCGGCCGTGAGGTCCACCGTGAGGATCGGGCTCATCCACGGCCACAGGATGCTGGCGGTGCACGACGGCTTCGAGGGGCTCGCTTCCGGCATGGTACTGCCCTCCCCGGCGCCGGGGCAGCGGTTTTGCAGGGGGAAAAGGGGTGCACAGGATGGGATGTTCCCCTTAATACCTTAAGACACCTCTCCTGTCCATCCGACCATCATATTTCTGCTTTTTCCCAGGTGGAAGAGATCAGCTGGGAGAGAGTCGGCGGCTGGACTGCTCTCGGTGGCTCCAAACTGGGGACAAAGAGGTAAAACCTTCCCCGCCGTGGAAATCCTGCTGCGTTCGCAGGCTGCTCGGCTGCAACCAGCCCTCTGCATTAGAAACACCAGCTCTGCCCCGGGCAGGCGCTTTTAGCCGTGTCCCGACCCGGGTGCACCCAGCCCCACGGGAGAAGGGACACCGGGGCTTGGACCGGCCGGGACCGAGGTCCCGGGATGCCGCGCTGAAGCTCCTGCTGCTCCCGCCAGGACTTTGCCCAGGAAATACTTTGAGGAAATCAGTGCAAGCATCAGCAGTTTTGGCATCCATGGGCTGATCATCATCGGCGGCTTCGAGGTGAGCGCCGGGGTGACGCGGGCACGGAGTCGTCGGCGCCGTACGGCCCCGGGGGCCACGCTGCCACCGTCCTCCGCCCGCCCCGCAGGCCTTCATAGGCAGCCTGGAGCTGACGGAGGGCCGCGCCAAGTACGAGGAGCTCTGCATCCCGCTCTGCGTCATCCCCGCCACCGTCTCCAACAACGTCCCCGGCTCGGACTTCAGCATCGGCGCCGACACCGCCCTCAACACCATCACCACGGTAGGGCTCCGCGAACGGGCCGACCGAGCCTCGAGAGCAGCCCGCGCGGGGCCCGGGCGTCCCCCCGGCGCTACCGACCCCCTTTCTCCCCCTCCCCGCTCCCCATCGCCTTTAAGCGCCGGCGGGTTTTTCCGCCCCCAGACCTGCGACCGCATCAAGCAATCGGCGGCCGGGACCAAGCGGCGCGTCTTCATCATCGAGACCATGGGCGGCTACTGCGGCTACCTGGCCACGCTGGCGGGGCTGGCGGGCGGCGCCGATGCCGCCTACATCTTCGAGGAGCGCTTCAGCATCCGCGACTTGCAGGTGGGCACCGCGGGGCCGAGGCCGGTCTCCCCCTCGCCGGTCGCTGCGCAGGAGCAACCCTTTCCAAGGAAGGGCCCTGACCCCCGTCTTGTCTCCGGCCACAGAAAAACGTGGAGCATTTAACTGAGAAAATGAAGACAACGGTGAAGAGAGGCCTGGTGTTGAGGTAGGGACAACCCCTGCGGCACCGCTTTGGGCCTGGGGGACGCGAGCGGAGACGTTCCCACGGCCCGCTGCGGGCACGGCCACGCGCGTGGCAGAGACCCGGCGCGCTCGTGCCACCCGCCGGCTGCGCTGCCTCTGCAGGAACGAGCGGTGCAACGAGAACTACACCACCGACTTCATCTACAACCTCTACTCCGAGGAGGGCAAGGGCATCTTCGACTGCAGGAAGAACGTGCTGGGGCACATGCAGCAGGTAGGGACGCGCCGCCGCGGCCACCGGGCTCCCGGCAGGCTCCTGCCTTGCCCCCACGGTGGGGCTGATCCCTCAATGCCGGCGCCAGGGGCAAAGCCGATCGCCCGAGGGGCTCCGACCCGGAGCCCTTTGCTCGGCCGCAGCCCCCTCCATGCGCTCGGCGGCTTTTCCCCCCCACGCAGGGCGGCACGCCGACCCCCTTCGACAGGAACTTCGGCACCAAGATGGGCGCCAAAGCCGTGGCCTGGATCACCGGGAAGATCAAGGAGTGCTCCAGGCACGGTAGGTCCCGCGGTGCGGCTGTGCTCCGATGCTTTCGCTTCCTGCTCGGAGCAAAAGTCTCCTTTTGCAAACCGGAGAGCGGAGGGGCGCAGAGCCCGGCAAAGCCGCCCCCCCCCCGCTCTCCCCGAAGGGGCGAAACGCTGAGCCCGCTGCCGGCCCTTCCCTCGCAGGTCGGATCTTCGCCAACACGGCCGACTCGGCCTGCCTGCTGGGCATGCGCAAGCGCAGCCTCGTCTTCCAGCCCCTCAGCGAGCTCAAGGAGCAGACGGACTTCGAGTAGGTGCCGCCGACCCCGCTGCCTTCGCCCCCTTCGCCGCCTCCGGGCGCGGGACGGAGCGGGGAAGAGGGCTGGGAACCGCACGGGCTGGCGGACGGGAAGTCGGGCAGCAGCAAAAGCGGCCGTGGTGGAAAAGGGGTTTCCAAAGTGCGAGCTGGGTGGTAAGAGCTCGGACGAGGCTGCTCCCTGCCCTGGAGGAGGAGAGCGTTGCTAGAGGGAGCATAAAAAAAGAGGTGGAAACAGCTTTATGGGCGATGCAGCGCCGTCTCCATCGCGCTGCGGTTTTCCAGGCTGGATGCTCTCCCAGCTCACGTACACTCGCCCAACCCATCGGTAAGGGCTCAGTACAGGGTTTTCAGGGAAGGTTTAATGGCATCTGCTGCACGGGAACAGAGGAATAAATCGGCATTTGTTTACCTGGACACGGCCCCAGCCGCAGTCACCACTTTGGCCTTTCCAGTGCTTTGCACCGGGGAGCAAAACCCGTCACCGCTCGCACGGGGTCCTCATCACCGCCCTTCCTCTTGCCCCAGGCACCGCATCCCCAAGGAGCAGTGGTGGCTGAAGCTTCGTCCCATCCTGAAGATCCTGGCCAAGTACAGCATCGAGCTGGACACCTCGGAGAAAGCCCACCTGGAGCACGTCAGGCACAAGAGGGTCTCGCTGGAGTCCAACATCTAGGAGGCCGACGTTGGCGCGGCTCCCCCTAACGAGTTTTCTTTTCTTTTGCTTCGGGGACCTCCGAATAAAGCTCTCTCCGTTGTAGCTCACTTCCGCGGCTGCGCGCGCAGCAGCCTCCCGCTTCTGCAGCCCTCGGGGCTGCGTTTGGCCGCGCGGCGGCCGAGAGACGCCGTCAAAGCAACGCACGTGAAGGGCGTCCGACGCCCTGGCGCAAGGACGGTTTCCTGAAGCTGACGGTTTCCGCAGGGCAACTGGGGCTTTCGAAAGCCCTGCAGTTAGTTATTTTATGGGGTTTTAAACAGAAAAGTGTTTCCCAAGTGGCTCGTGTTCCGGCAGGATGTTGCACTGACCCAAGAGCAAGCAGCCTGGGCAGAGTTACTAGGATGTCTCCTTAGTTTAAATTCGTAAATAAGATGCTTCAATAAAACAGCACCATTGACCGGTGGTTGCAACACGAAAGGTGCTTGAACCCTCTGACATTTGCCCACCAGCACGTCTCCCCCGCACGCGTGTTCAGGCCGGGCTGCTGCACTCCAGCCGGCCGAGCCCGGGACGCTCTGGCCACGAGGGCTGCGTCTGACATTTCTCAGCGCAACAGAGAAGAAAATCTTATTTTCTCCCCCAGGTTTCTCCCATAAAGTAACTGAAATCTCCTCTCCTCACTTCGCCTTCAGCCAAGAGCTCAGGGCAGCTCTGCCAGGGGGACGAAGGGTTTGCAGGGTGTTGGTGCATCATCGTTAAGATGTCAAAAAAAGACGACAAATCCCACCAGGACGGCTCCTCCGACCCAGCACGGCCCACAGAGCCGGCACTGGAGGGACAGGGCGAGGGGGATTCGCAAGAAGGGGGTCTGCACGCACAGGCGCCGTCTCTGGACAGGCTGACCGCAGCGACTGTTGCGCGAAAGCGGGGCACGAGGGCAGGACGAGGAGGTCTAGGCGACCAGGACGTAATCAGGGCTGGGAGAGAAGACGGGGCTCAAAGCGGCGAGGGGGAACGGGCAGGGGAGAGCGGGATTAAAACTAAAGCTTACGCCAAACCCAGAGCCAGCTCCGGCAGCAACAGCGCAACACACGAACCTTCCCATGCGCAGCTCACGGCTTGCGGGGAGCCATTTATTTCTGTGAACACAAGAGGCGGACACACGAGATACTACAGCCAGGCAGCAGGCAGCGGCTCCGTGCCCGGCAAGCTCTGGCAGTACTTCAAGAGGAGATTGCCTTGTTTTCCTTCTTTCGGAGCCTTTTGCCTCTCCGTCCACGGCTACAGTACGTGCTGGGAATGCTCCCTTTGAGAGCAAAACTTGCTAAACAGAGAGAGGGCACTACCTGAGGAATTCCTGCTCAGCTTCCCACGCGGACGTGCTGCCAATGCGTTTACACATTACCTTCAAAAATACACATATATACATAAATAAAAATCAGCAATGAAACGGTGAGCGGACAGTGCAAAACCAAAGTGGCAAACTAAGGAAGAACTCGGGTTACTGCACGGCAGGTATGAGCCAACCCCTCAGGTTTGGGGTACGGAGCATCCCGCGCTCAGAGGAAAGCTACTCCGGAGAGCAAGGGGAATCTTTCCTCCGCTTGCAGGAATTACAACCGCAGGGTGCCAAACTTGCGGAGCAGAGAGCAACGAGAGCAGGGCCGCGATTGCATCACCGCAACACCTTCTCCTGATCTCCTGCCTCAAGTCCTTTAGCGAAGGAAGATCCTTTCCATCTGTTCTTCTCCCCTCACCAAAAAGACCCGGCTTTCGCCAAGGTCTGCCCCAACTCAAAAAAAAAAAAGCTAATCCAACAGCTGGGATACAATTTGCCATTTGTTAAAGGGGGATACGTTGTCTTATGAGGGTGCAGGTGGCTCGAGGCTAAAACTGAAGGGAGAGAGCTCGGGAGGAGCCGAGCAGGCAAATAAACTACCCAGGGCCTTTCCGCATGGCGCACAGGAGCGGCACCAGAGGATCCTGCCATCCTGCCCCGAGCTAGCCGCGTCGGACAGAAGAGCAGAGCAGGAGGAAACCGGGGATAGCGACCAGTTGGCGCCTGTCCATCGGGGTGAGAGGGGGGTCTGGCATCCGTGAGTCACAAACCAAGCGGTTAATCTGGTTACTCTCGCTGCCCCTACGAAGCGGGGAGGAACGGGGCTGTAAGCCAAGCGCAAAAAAAACAACCCCCGAGCCTCACCTCTCGCTTAGCTAAGGAGCAACACGTATTCCTTCAGGGACGCAGGCAAAGGCAGCTCCTTCACGGCCTCCGGCAGGAACTGCACGCCCAGGCTGCGGCGCACGGCGTAGCGAGACAGTGTCTTTAGGGTGCCGGGGGCAGAGCAGAGCAGGGTGAGCTTTTCGCAGAGCTGCTGATCCCTGGTTACCTCCCGGGGCATGTTGCCGTTTTTCCGTAGCTCAAAGTGTCCGATAGCCCGGTGGAGAAGGTCGAAGCAGGAATCTTCGCGCTCCGTGCCCAGTCCTCTGACCAGCAGCGCGACCAGCCGCGAGATGGGGGTCTGACCCTTCAAATTGACCACCCGGACCTCGGCTCCGAAGTCGAGCAGGATGCTCACGCTCTCCAGGTTGCCCTTCATGGCAGCCCAGCTCAGCGGCGTGTCGTTGTTGTAGTCGCGGGCGTTCACCAGGGCGCCGTTCTCCAGGAGTGACCGCACGCACTCCGCGTTGTTCTTGAAGGCGGCCCAGTGGAGCGGGGTGTCCTTGTTGCCGTCCAGCGCGTTGGGGTTGGCGCCGTATTCGAGGAGGATCTCCACGCAGGTCTCGTCCTTTTCCGCCGCGTAGTGAAGGGCAGTTCGGTTGTAGCCATCCAGGGCATTAACCTGCAGGAAAAGAGCAAGGGAGGAGACAGGGCAAAAGCAAATCCGCTGGTGAAGGCGCTTCCCAAATGCTCCCAGCACTGATCTAACTCCGTTTGTTCCTTCTGACGTCAGGGAAAGTTTCACCAGCGCTACACAAAACCCTTCATCCCCTCATCACATTTGAATGCCTCATCTCCGATTCACCGAATGGGAAAACGAGGCACGGCGGGGTACAATCTGCCAGCTGCCAAGGGGAAGCACCAAAAATCAGGCAGGAAACCTAAGACTTTCTAATTCTTCCTTTAGGCTTTCACCACAAAACTATCTTCCCTCCCCAGACAAGCTGGTGCCTGCGAGATCTCAGGCACAAACACTTCAGCAATACGGAAACAGCCTCCCTGCTTGTGCGATATAACTTCAGCTGGGAAAAAAGCACATTTGCCTTTCGAGGGAGCAGAACAGCCGCTGTTAGCATAAAGCACCAAAGCATCAAACTGGCACGGCTTAAAAAGGCGGTTGATGGTTCTGTCTCAGGGGAAAGGAGGAGGCTCGAACGTCAGCTGTTTGTCACAGCCCGTCAGCAACACGGCAGCGCCTCTCGTGCGCTCACGGCTTCCTGGGCCCGTTCACGTTTTTCAGATGCTTTTACCTCCGCTCCCTTCTGCAGCAGCAGCTCTACGCAGTCCGCATCAGCCACCATACACGCGCAGTGCAGCGGTTTCAGGGTGCCGTGCATGCAGTTCACATCTGCTCCCTGCAGCAAGACAGGAAACCGCAGCCAGGATTAGCGAACCCACCTGTTCTTGGCCCGTTTCCATCGCGGCCTCCGCGCCGCGGCGGAAGCGATCCTCCAGCCAGCTGCTTCCAGCTGATGAGCCTTGATTTACCAGCGAGGCCCCGCTACAAAAGGTTTATTAATAGACATCCCGGACACATAACACTCCTGTGCAACCCACGGGGTTTGTTATGAGGTGGGTACGGCGCCAGCCAGGGCTCCTCGGTGTTGTGCAAATACCAAAGAGATGCTTCTGGCCACGAAGGGTTCACAGTCAGGCTGACGTCTTCGCAAAGCAGAAGCGTCTGACAGCGCGCGCACCCACTCCCTTCCCAGCGGATCTAGAGCTAAGAAACACATCGGTTTAATTCATCTTCTCCAAACAATTCCTAAAGAAGCCTGGATGCCCCAGGGGCACAGCAGCCACTCGCTGTCCTCACTCTGGCTTTCCGCACTAAAAGGATCCGGCACCAAGAGGCTGCTGCGAGGTCGGCGCATCACAGTCTGCTGACAGCAGCAAGCAGGCAGCTCTGCCTCCTTTCCAATACCGCCCGTGGATAAGTCAGCAGCCATTTAAAAGCCATCTGCAAGCCTCTAAGGTGCTCCTCACACCTGGAAGTGTTTTTCTGGTGGCTCTGGGGCAGGACACAGCCCTTCGGACTGCCCTGCCGCAGAGCATGCTCCGCTCGGGGAACCTGCCTGCTTTGAGAGGGCGCCTCTGAATCACCGAGCTCATTTAATACACTTCACGGAGACCTCGTGACCCGAAATAGCTCAGCAGCTGCCTGGATCAGTCAGGCTTAACCAGGACTCTCTGCCATTTAAAAGACATTAATCCGAGCTGACAAGGAGCTCCCAGACTCCCTCCGCACGGTGCTGCGCGAGGGATGAACTTCAGCCATACCAATGAAATCCTGATGCTGGAACGCGCTCGGGCAACGTACAGGAGTCCAGCACGCAGCGCTCCGAGCTCAGGTGCGGCTGAGAAATAACCTGACCCTGTCCTTGATCGGATGGAGGCAGAAGCACTCGCTAGATGGAGGCAGAAACCTTCCTGCCAGCATCGATTCATGACTCAACTTGTGGATGGGGCTGTTGCGCTTCTTCCCTTTCGATCTTAAAGACTCCCCTACTTTTCCTACAAACAAGTTTCACGGCAGCCCAAAAACCACCAAACCCCAGGTGTCCAATGCATCGAGCAGCCCAGGTGGCCCGGCAGGGTTTGAAAAGCATCAGCTGAATGAGGCTGGGCCAGAAGCCAAGACGCAGCGGCTGCTGGCCCCGGCTCCTAGGGGCTCACTGGCCCCCGGCAAGCTCCGAGAAGAGAGACTGCTTTCTGCGACACCCGTAAGAAGCAACAGCCACAAAACCCAACAGCCTCTTGCTCCCTAACGCTCCCTTCCCGGAGGCCCGAACCACAGCGTGTTTATAAACGACAAGCCAGCGATGCCGTCACGTTCGAAGAACGCAAAAAGAGAGGTTAAAATAGAAACAGCGCCCAGCCCCCTGTTTACAGCGTGCAGTCTCCGGAGCTCTTACAGGCCACCCGCCTCTACAGGGACGGTGTCCTCAGGGAAGGGTCACACCTAGGAAGCCCTGATGCAAACCTGGGTGCCAACCGCCCCCAAACACCACGACCCCCGGGCTGAGCCCCCGTGCCCAGCGGGGAGGGGATGGGAACGGCGCGAGCGAGCGGGTCGAGCGCTGGGGAAGCCTGCGGCGGCCCCCGGCCCCGGCGCCTGCCTCACCCTGCTGATGAGGTCCTCGACGTTGTCGTGCGGGAAGGAGCGGATGGCGGCGATGGTGCGGATGAGCCGCTCCGACAGCGAGTACTTGCTCTGGATGCTCTGCATGATGTACCACATAGTGCTGGCCGGGCAGCCGCGGCCTCCGCATGCTCCGGGCGGCCTGTGCAGAGGGAGAGCCCTGAGCCCCGGCAACCGCCGCCGTGCCGAGCCCCAACCCCCCCCATCACCGGGCCCGGGGCTCCCCCGGGAGAACCCCCATCCCCGGGGCTAAGCCCCGGCAGGGCCCCCGCCCTGCACGACCCCCCCTTCCTCCTCATCGGTCCCAGAAACCCCCCCCATCCCCGGTGTTAGGCCCCAGCGGGGCCCCCGCGTTGCACGACCCCCCTCCTCCTCCTCACCGGGCCCGGGAGGCCTCCCCACCCCCGGGACTAGGCCCCAGCGGGGCCCCTCGGCGCCCCCGGGCCCGATGCGAGCTGCTCGTGCAGCGCCGAGCCCCCGGGGGAGGGGAAAGGCGGGTCCCGGGCGCCGTAGGGCCGCACTCACCCAGCGCGGCCGCTCGACGCCCACCGGGACCGACCGGCGCCGACGCCGCCACCCGGAAGGGGAAGGGGCGAGTCCGGAAGCGGGCAGGAGCTAGGGCGCATGCGCAGGGAGCTGCCGCACCCCTGCTCGTCCCCGCCCCCACGGGCCGCCCCCGCCCCGCCTGCTTCTCCTCCAATCGGCGCAGGGCCTCCCCCTAGGGCTCCGCCCACTTCTTGTTCTGCGCCAATCGGCTCTTCTCCTCTCCCCGCAGGTCCCACCCCCACGCCCCGGTCTCCTCCAATCCCCACCTTTGATGTTTCAGGCGCTTCGCTTCTCACCGGGCTCGCCTCCAATCGCCATCCTGGCTCATGTCACAAGCTCCGCCCCTGCCCCGGCTCTCCACCAATCCGCCCTCTCCCCGCTGCATCAGCGCGTCTCGGCAAGCCCAGCTCTCGGCGTCGCCATGGCAACGGGGCCTGGCACACGGCAACGGGGCCTGGGGCGCCCCTGGCACCCCTGCGCCGGGCATCGCCATGGCAACAGGGCCAGGGTGTCACTGCCGGGTGACAGGGTGCCACTGTGCCAGGTGACACCAGCTGTCACCGCACTGGGTGACAAGACGTCACTGTGGTTAGTGACACCAGGATGTCACCACACCGGCTGACAGGGCATCCTTGTGCAGGGTGACACCAAGTTGCCGTTGTGCCGGGTGACGGTGTGTCACTGTGACAGGTGGCAGGTCGTCACTGTGCTGGGTGACAGCGGGGCGTCACTGCGCTGGGAGGACCCTGGGCCGGGGCTCCGGTGCCCAGGCTGTGCCTGAGCGCTACCGTCCCCTCGGGCTGTCCTGGCTCCTGCGGGAACAGCCCACCACAGGCTGACTGGGGGGATCCAAGACACCCCCAGCAGGCTGTCATCACAGTCAGCCCACTCGTACAGGGTGGCCTGGCACCCCGACACAGTGACAGCCCAGTTGCACAGGGTGACCTGGCAGCCTGACGGGTGACAGCCCAGCCCTGTGAGTGACCCAACACCCTGACACGGTGACAGTCCACCCCAGCTCTAAAAGGCGACAACAGGACTTGCAACACCCCGACCCCACCTTGGGCTCCCAAAACATGGTTACAACGGGAGCAGCCGTGCTGGTGTGAGCCCTGCTGCCGGGTGACAACACAGCCGGTTAAAACCAGCGGCTCCCAGTCCGGGCAGCCGGTTCACTGGGTGAACAACAGGCGACCACGTGGCCCTGGAAGGGTTAAAACCATAGAGCTCCCCAATCCCGGCTGTAACAAGCCGGGGGAAACCGGTGGGGAGTTGTAACCCAGGAGGAACCTTCCTGTTTCGGTCCGGGGGGCCGGGCAGGGGGTAAATCCTGCCCTTCCCGTGCCGGGCACGGCGGGTCCGGGGGCAGGATCGGGCCGGCACGGTGCCACCAGTGTGGGAAAGCCAGGTGCCACAGTGCCAAGCGGTGCAGGGGGACGTGGAGGCCGGCCTGCACAACCCCGTATCAGCCACCGGAGAATCCCTGGCGGGGCCGGCGGAGGGGGAAACCGAGGCAGCAGGATTCAGGGCGGGACGCTGGGGGGGGGGGACGCGGGAGGGGCCCATCCCCTGCCCTGTCCCCGGCAGCCCTGTGCCAGCCCCGTCCAGCTGCAAACATCTGGGGCTAGGCAGGATTTGGGGGGGGGGGGCAGAACCCCTCCTTGTCCCCTCCCACGTCTTCCAGGAGCCTCATCCAGCTGCAAACACCTGGGGCAAGGCAGGATTTTTCAGGGGTGCAGAAAGACCCCTCGTCCCCTTGAATGCCCCCTCCCAGCAGCTGCATCCAGCTGCAAACATCTGGTGCAAGGTGGGATATGGGGGGGCACAGAAGGGCCCTGTCTCTTCCTGCGCCCCTCCAGCCCCCCCCAGCTGCAAACATCTGGGGCAGGGCAGGATTTTGGAGACTGGCAGAAGAACCCCGTCTCTCGTCCTGTGCCCCCCCCTCCACACCAGCTGCAAACATCTGGCACAAGGCAGGATCCTTCGGGGAGGGGGAGGGATGGACACAAGAGCCCCCGTCCCCTCCCTGCCCCCCCACCAGCCCCACCAGCTGCAAACATCTGGTGCAGGGCAGGATGCTTTGGTGGGAGGCACAAGGACCCCTCGCCCCCCCCGACCAGCCCCATCCAGCTGCAAACATCTGGCGAGAGGCAGCGGCATTT
>NW_020447503.1:33013-35699 GCF_003343035.1 Apteryx rowi | reverse complement strand
AACCTCGGCCGCGTCCCGCAAAGGGTCCCCGGGGCCGGGGCCACCCTTGGGTGCCCCGGCGTCACCCCGGGCGTTTGCCTGCTCTTTCTCCCGCCGGAGCAGGGTTTTCCCACGTGAGCGTGCCGGGACGGCGGCGATGGAAGGCAACGGGGAGCCGTCCGCCCGCGACGCCGAGCTCCCGGAGGGCGCCTCCACAGGTGAGCCCCCAAAAGCGGCATCCGCCCCCCCCCCCATCCCGCAGGAACAGCCTCGTCCGGGGACGACGGCATCCCCTCGGCCTCCTGGGGTTCGGGGTGGTGAGTCCTTCCCGCGGGTTCCCCCCACCCCGGGCTCCATCCCACCGGCCTGCCCTGATCCTGGGGTGCGGGGATGCCCCAATCCCGGGCTGTGGGGATGTCCCATTCCCATGGCATGGGGATGCCCCAATCCCAGGGTACAGGGATGCCCTGATCCCACAGCAGGGGGATGCCCTGATCCTAGGGCAAATGGATACCCGGATCCCTTTGTGTGGGGATGCCCTGATCCCGGGGTGCAGGGATGCCCCATGGGGGTGATCCAATCTCAGGGTGCARGGATGCCCCATTCCCACAGCACGGGCATATCCCAATCCCAGGGTGAAGGGATGCTCTGACCCTGGGATGCAGGGATGCCCCATTCCCATGGTGTGGGGATGCCCCAATCCTGGAGTGCAGGGATGCCCCATTCCCGCAGTGTGGGGATGCCCTGATCCCAGGATGTAGGGATGACCCATGAGGGTGATCCAACCCCAGGGTGCAGGGATGCCCCATTCCCATGGTGTGGGGATGCCCCACTCCCACAGTGTGGGGATGCTCTGATCCCAGGATGAAGGGATACCCCATTCCCACAGTGTGGGGATGCCCCAAGCCCAGAGTGCAGGGATGCCCCATTCCCACAGCGTGGGGATGCTCCAATCCTGGGATGCAGGGATGCCCCATTCCCGCAGTGTGGGGGTTCCCGGGACTCCACCTCCGGCCACAGCGTGGAGGGGGGATTTGGGCTCTCGGGCCCCCTCCGCGGGGCTGTTCGCACCCCCCGTCCCCGCCTGGGTGCCAGGCACTGTACGGACATACTGCCCCTCGCCCCGCGCTCCGGGGGATGCTCCACGAGCATCCTGCCCCCACCCAGGCTGGACACTTGTCCCCGGGCAGGGACAGGGCAGGTTGGCAGGGGACATGCAGTGCTGGCTGAGCCGGGAATTAAACCTGGGCTTGGGAGGAGGATGTGGATGTCCCACTGCTGTCCACCTCCTGGAGAGGGGACAGAGAAGGGACAGCAGGGATGGGGAAGGGACAGAGGGGACAGAGAAAGGATGGAGGTGAAGAAGAAGGGATGGAGGGAATGGAGAAAGGATGGAGGGGAAGAAGAAAGGATGGAGGGGAAGAAGAAGGGACGGAGGGGATGGAGAAAGGATGGAGGGGAAGAAGAAGGGATGGAGGGGAAGAAGGGACGAGGGGATGGAGAAAGGATGCAGGGGATGGCAAAGGGATGGAGGAGATGGAGAAGGGACAGAGGACACAGAGACGGGATGGAGGGGAATCACAGAAGGGTTGAGGTTGGAAGGAACCTCTGGAGATCATCTAGTCCAACCCCCCTGCTCAAGCAGGGTCACCTAGAGCACCTTGCACAGGATCGCGTCCAGGCGCATTTTGAATATCTCCAGAGAAGGAGACTCCACAACCTCTCTGGGCAACCTGTTCCAGTGCTCTGTCACCCTCGCAGGGAAGAAGTTTTTCCTCATGTTCAGATGGAACTGTCTGTGTTTCAGTTTGCGCCCGTTGCCTCGCGTCCTGTCGCTGGGCACCACTGAAAAGAGTCTGGTCCCATCCTCTCGACACCCTCCCTTCAGATACTTGTCCACGTTGATAAGATCTCCTCTCAGCCTTCTCTTCTCCAGGCTAAACAGGCCCAGCTCTCTCAGCCTTTCCTCATARGAGAGATGCTCCAGTCCCCTAATCATCTTTGTAGCCCTTGGCTGCACTTGCTCCAGTAGTGCCACATCCCTCTTGTCCTGGGGAGCCCAGAACTGGACGCAGTACTCCAGATGTGGCCTCAGCAGGGCTGAGGAGAGGGGGAGGATCACCTCCCTCCACCTGCTGGCAACACTCTTCCTGATGCACCCCAGGATACCATTGGCCTTCTTGGCCACAAGGGCAAGGAGAAGGGATGGAGGGGATGGAAAAGGGACAGAGGAGATGGAGAAGGAATGGAAGAGACAGAAGGGATGGAGGAGATGGAGAAAGGATGGAGAGGATGCAAAAGGGACAGTGAGGATGGAGAAGATGGAGAAGGGATGGAAGGGATGGAAGAGACAGAAGGGATGAAGGAGATGGAGAAAGGATGGAGAGGATGCAGAAGGGACAGTGGGGCTGGAGAAGGGATGGAGGGGATGAAAAAAGGATGGAGAAGATGGAGAAGGGATGAAGAAGAGATGGAGAGGATGGAGAAGGGATGATGGGAACAGAGAAGGGATGGAGAAGGGATGGAGAGGATGGAGAAGAGATGGCGGGAACGGAGAAGGGATGGAGGAGATGGAGAGGGGATGGAGGAGGGATGGAGAAGGGCCGGCGGAGCCGGATAAGGGGCACTGGGGCCGGCGAGCACCTGGGCCTGCCCCGTCCCCGCGCGCCGGCGCCCAGCTGCGTTCTCCCTCGCAGCCCGCGCCGGG
>NW_020447503.1:29110-31113 GCF_003343035.1 Apteryx rowi | reverse complement strand
GCCCCATCCTTTGGAGAGGTGAGTCGGAGGCTGGGAACGGCAGCGGCGGGGGGGAAAGCGGCATCGCGGGCGAAACCGCTGCCCTTGGGGCCGTGAACGGGGCACCCGGAGCCGCCTGGGCTGCGGGATCCCCCCTGCCCCGGTCCCGGACACCGGGGCCCCCAGCTGCGGCTTGGGGCTGGAGGGAGCTGCTTGCAGCAGGGCCGGGCAGCGGCAGTCCCGGGAGGGCCGCGGAGCTGGAGCGGGCGTCCCGGCATCCCGGCATCCCGGCTTTCCTTTGTGCCTCGCCGTCCCCCTGCCCGGCAAAATCCCGGGGAGGGGGGGGAAACTGAGGCACGGAGAGGGGCCGGGAGCGGAGCCGAGCGCCCGGCGGCCTGGGGACAGCGGGGATGAACGAGCCGGCGTCGGGCTGCGTCGCTCCGAAGGGCCGAAGGAGGCTGGAAAAGGGCCAAATTCCCCCCCACCTTCCCCCCCCCACCATCGCCGGATCTCATTAGCAAATTGACGGATCACGGCGGGAAGAGGCCTAGTTTAGGGCGCCGGACACCTGGGTCCGTGTTAGCGCTGGCCCCAGGGGCGGAAAGGCTGTTTGGCCTCGTCCTGTCGCGTTTGGGGCGATCCGGGGGGGGGGGAGTGCGGCTCTGTGCCTCAGTTTCCCTGGCTGTGGAGCGAGGGGAAGGGGCCGGGTCTCCTCCTCCGAGCCGGCAACGGGTTTTCCCAGCTGCTTTAAGCGTTGGCCCTGGGTGCAAGAGGTCCCCTTTGCCCGGGGCACCCTCCCCGTGCCGACACCGGGGCTCCGGGGATGCGGGTGGCAGCTGCCGAAAGGAGCCGAGCCGCTGCCCGCGGAGGGAAACCTGCTCCGCGTCCCCTCCGCAAAGCAGCCGGGGGGAGAAGCGAGGTGCTGGGGGGGTGGGGGGCAGAACTGCGCCTTTTGCAAGGAGCCCGCGACGAGCCCGCGTTGTGCAAAATCCGGTTTTCGGAGGGGCGGCGGGCCGGGGTGGCACGTGCCCCCGCCGCGCGTCCTGCAGCCGGGCTGGTTTGCAGCGGGATAAACCGCTGCTCCGGAGAGGGGGGTGAGTAACTCACCGGAATGATGTCTTCCCGAGCCGGGCGGGCGGCAGGAGCGGTGGGGGCTCTCGTCCGGCTCTTGCCGCTCGTGCCAGCCCCGTGCCGGGGCACCCTGAGGTGCTTTGAAGGGAGACGGGCGAAATCCAACCCCGGGGGAGGCCGAAGACGTGCTGCAAAAATCCGGAGCAAAGAAAGAAAAGTGGGAGGAAGGGAGGAGGAACGGCCCGAAGGAAGGGACCCCAAGGGCCTGGATGTCCCTCGGGATTGAGGGGTGACGCAAGGTCTCTGGTGGGCGCAGGCACCTTTGGGGTGCACCGGGCACTTTCAGGGTGCACCCAGCACCACGGGAAGGGGGTGCAGGTGCCTTCAGGACCCCCCAGACAGGGGGTACAGGCACCTTTTGGGGTGCACCAGGCACCTAGGGTGGATGCAGGCACCTTCGGGGTGCACCAGGCACCCTGCGCACGAGGTGCAGGTACCTTTTGGGGTGCACCAGGCACCCAGGATTGGCGCAGGCACCTGTTGGGGGACATAGGGCACCCCGGAGGTGGGGTGCAGGCCCCTTTTGGGGTGCATTAAGCACATTTGGGCACCCCGGAGCAGGGGTGCAGGCCCCTTTTGGGGTGCAATGAGCATCTTTGGGCTCCCTGGAGGCAATTGCAGGCACTTTGGGGGTGCACCAGGCACCTTTGGGCACCCGAAGGGGGTTCAGGCACCTTTGGGGGTGCATTAAGCACCTTTGGGCACCCTGGAGCAGGGGTGCAGGCCCCTTTTGGGGTGCATTAAGCATCTTTGGGCACCCGGCGGGGGTGGTGGTGGGGGGGTGCAGGCATTTTTGGGGCGCACCGGGCTGCGGCGGGGCTCGGGGCCGGGGGAGGCAGCGCGGCGGGGCCGCCGCCCCCCCCTCCTCCTCCTCCTCCTCCTCTTCCCTCTCC
>NW_020447503.1:9355-28512 GCF_003343035.1 Apteryx rowi | reverse complement strand
CGTCCCCGTGGCCCCTCCCGCAGTCAGATCCATCCCCCTTTCCAGGACAGATCCGTTTTTCCTCCCTTTCCAGGAACGGATCCGTTTCCCCCCCCTGCTCCTTGCAGACGGACCCGTTTCCCGGCCCTCCCGAGCGGGTGCAATGGGTGGGGGTCGGGGTGCTGTGGGGGTCCCCGCAGGGATGGTGGTGGTGGAGCAGCCCTGGCGTAAAGGGGGGAGCAGGGAAACCCACCGAGGTTGGGGGGTTTCTTTCCAAATCCAGCTCCGAGGGGTCGGGGGGAGCCGCTCACCCAGCCCCAGGGCTGCTCCGACCGCAGGGAGACATGGCGGAGGGGGGCTGGCGGCACCCGGTTTGCCCCCGGCTTCCCCGAGCCCCCCATTTTGGGTCAGTCTGGGGGGGCTCCGGCACCGTTAACCAGCTGCGTTTCCCCTCCAGGTCTCCGGAGCCGGCTGGGAGAGGTTGGAGCAGCGCCGGGACCCGCTGACTTCCCTAGGAGCCAAGGTACTCCGAGCGCTGGGAGGTGCAGACCAGAGCGGAGCAGGGTATCACCCCCCTTCCCACCTCCGAGCAAGATCCGGGAGCCGGCGGAGCCTCCCGGTGCCACTCACAGCCCGTAACAGCACGTTTTCCCACCGTGCCCTGACCCCGCCGTTCCCCAAGGCCGGATGAGACCAGACAAGCTGGTCGCTCGCGGCTCCTCGGAGCGGGATGGCATGAGGGTACCGGGGGGCTCCCTAAATCCCCGCTCTCCTCCTCCTCCTCAAGGGCAGGTGCTGGGGGACAGCCCCGGTGCTGTCCCCACGCGCGGGGACTCGGGGTTAGTGGCTCTGGGCCCCGCAGCCAAGGGCACCAGGGCGCTTCCGGCTCCCGGTGGGATCGTGTCGAGCCCGGCCGCAGGGGAGCAGCCAGGTCCTGCCCGCGAGCCAGCAGGAAGGAGGCCAAGGCCAAGCAGGAAACGAGATGCAAATTTTTAACGGGTGGGAGGAATTAACAAACCGCTGGAGCCGGCCACGCCGGGCCAGGTACCGCGGGAGGGAGGCGGCTGGGCCTGGAGCGGGATTAGGGTCCTCGCGGCCGGGCCGGGGCTCGCGGTGCCGTTGGGGGACGCAGAGCAGGGACGGTCAGCCGGGGAAGCTAACGGCCGGGGTGTTTCCCCACTCGCCCGCAGGACGCCTGGGTCCGTCCGCCCTCCCCATGGAGCAGGAGGAGCCCTGCGTCGTGGAGCTCCACGACTCGGACGACACGGAGATTGTCCGCAGAGTCTACATCGGTGAGGAGGGGGCAAAGCCTGGGGAGCGGGGAGCGCTGGAGAAGCGGAGGGGACAAGCCCGCGCTGGGGCTGGAAGGGAGACGTCCACGGGGGGCGATTGGGGCTTAGCTCGAGGCCGGAAGGTCCCGGCTCCGAGTTTCAGCCCCCTTCCCCGGCCTCTCTCTGCCCCGCAGCCGATGACGGCATCGTGAGCGACTGCGAAGATGAGGTCCTGCAGCATGAAATCATCCAGACTGTCATCCCGCACAGCCCGCTGGCCCCCAAGGCCAAGAAGAGAGCGCCGCAGCAAGGCGACAGAGCCCGGCCCCGGGCGCCGGCCGACGGCTCCGGCTGCGGGGCGGCCGGGGTGGCCGCGGGCTACAGCGAGGAGGAGCAGGAGGGAGGCGGGGGGCCGCCGGGCCGGCACCGGGCAGCCCGCCAGCGCCCCTTCATCTGCAACGAGTGCGGGAAGAGCTTCAGCCACTGGTCGAAGCTGCTGCGGCACCAGCGGACTCACACCGGCGAGCGGCCCAGCACGTGCGGGGAGTGCGGGAAGAGCTTCAGCCAGAACTCGCACCTGGTGCAACACCGCCGGACGCACACCGGGGAGAAGCCGTACCGCTGCGGGGACTGCGGGAAGAGCTTCAGCTGGAGTTCGAACCTCATCCAGCACCAGCGCATCCACACCGGGGAGAAGCCGTACACCTGCGGGCAGTGTGGGAAGAGCTTCACGCAGAGCAAGAACCTCATCAAACACCAGCGCACCCACTCGGGCGCCCGGCCCCACCGCTGCGGCCAGTGCGGCCGCGGTTTCGCCCAGAGCACCAACCTGCTCAAGCACCAGCGGGTGCACGCCGCCCGCAGCCAGCCGCCCCCCTGCCCCGAGTGCGGCCAGAGCTGCCGCGACGGCGCCGAGCTCGAGCGCCACCGGGCCCAGGCCCACGGGCACGAGCCCTACATCTGCGTGGAGTGCGGGGAGAGCTTCTCCAAGAGCGCCACGCTCAACCGCCACAAGCGGGTCCACAAGCCCCTCTTCGTGCACTGAGCGGGGGGGGCGACCGCGGGGCGACCGCGGGGCTGGCCTGGGGGCGGCGGGGCTGCAAGCAGGCGGGACCGTGGACCGTCCTGCGGCCGCGATGCCACCGCGGGTGGCTTTTGAGCCGTACCGGGCGCCGGCCACGAACCCTAACTGCGGTACCGGCAGCCACCGGACGCTGCCCGGTCCGTCAGCAGCGGGGACGAAGGTCCACGGCGCTTCTCGTGGCCCTGTCCCGGCCAGACACAGGCCGAGCGCGGCCACCCCAGCGCTCTCGCCGCGGCCCAAGCCTTGGAACCCGAGACCTCAGCGAACCCATAGGGGTTGGACCCTATAGATGTATATAGCACAGGGGGGGAGGGCGCCGGAGGGGGAACGTGTAAGGTAGAAGCCATACTACGCTGTGAGGCAGCCACCGAGCCGAGGGGAGCCAGCGCGTGGGGCCGGCAGCGCCGCCTGGCTGGGCGGTCGGACGTGGTGTGCGGCTGGACGGTGCCTCGGCTGTAGAATAAAGTATTTCTGTTTGGGGGAACGTGGATTATTTTGTGCCCGGGGCGTCTCCGAAGGGAAGAGCCCAGATCCGCTTGCGCGAGGGCGCTGGGGAGAGCACGGTGCTGGGTTTGAAGGCAGGTGGGGACCTGCTGAGATCTTACCTTGGTGCAAAAAGCAGCGGGTCCCCGCAGCGGGAGCGGGAAGAGCACGATTCCTTGGATAAGGCCGATCTGTATCACGTGATCTTTCAGGCTGGAGCAGGCCCCCTTTTTTGCCTGGCAGGACTCCGCTTTGGGAGGAGTCCCGGGTTGTTTTCCCCCCCTCCGCGCCTCTCCACCCCTGCCCAGTCCTACCTCCCGCTGGCTGCAGAGGGCTGAATTCCTGCCCTTGAAACCTTCCCGCTTGGAGAAGCACCAGATGCCGCCCAGGGCTGTTCCCTGCACCTCTAATTTATTCCATACACCGGCAGCAAGGCGCTGCTTACAAAAAGGGAAGGGTTTGGCCGGTGCTTTGCTTCCAGGCACCGCACGAGTTAAGAGTCAACAGCGGAGCCCTGCCGAGCAGGGAGAGGAGCGTCGGGGAAGGGGGGGCCGGACGGTCGGGGCCCCAGCGGCTTTCTTCAGCAGCTCTGCTCTCGTCCCAGCAGCGATGCTGACGAAGGCAGCCCCCGAGGCCGAAGGCTATGCCTTCGTCGTCACGCCCTGCGCGGCCCCCAGGGCCGTGAGCTGCTGGATCTTCTGGCTCATCATTTCCACCACAGCTGCGGGAAGACAAGGCACCCAGGCAGTGAGGGGAGCCGCCCGGGGGCCTCCCCAGAGCGAGGACCCGCAGCGGGGCCTGGGGAGATGGGCCCTTACCCTGCTTCATGGCATGTTTCTCCTGCAGCGCGGGCTGGATCTTCTCCATCTGTTTGGTCAGGAAGTCGATCTTCCGCTTGAAAAAGTCTCGGGCATCGTTTGCTGTCTGAGGGAATAAAGGATAACGGAGAGCTCCAGGCGCAAAGTCCCTGCTACCCTTTGGCTACGGACAATTCTGTTTACGATCTGCTGCAGAAACGCAGCTGCTTCTGAGCCAGAGCGTGAGCGTGATCCCTGCCCGACAGCGCTCGGTAACATCACCCCCAGGGAGGGAGACAGAAAGAAGCTAAATACACCCAACCTAGCCAGCGTTGTAGTCCCCTCCCAGGGATTGAAATCCAAAGCCAGCAGCTTGGTTTCACCGCCCTGGCTCTGCTGTACACACTCGTCATAAGCCCCAGGCACACACACGCACCCCCCTTACCTTCTCCACGTAGTAGCCTGTTCCTACATCTATCAGTACGTGCTCGACGTCCGAGAGCTTCCCGGGGACGTACATCTGGTGGTGGGGGGGTCAAGGGAAAGCGGGGAACCAAGACAACGAGCAGCTCTGGGAGCAAAGTGCCTCAGCCCAGCAGAGCCGGGAACCGAGGCCCGGCGTCCTTGGCACAGTCACTGCCATGGACCGACGCGCGACCCGAGCAACACAGGCCTAGCGCGAAGAAGCAGAGCCTGGGTCAAAAGCGACAAGGGCAAAAATCTGTCAGCCCTGAACGTCCCAGCTCAGCCCCTAGCCAGAGGGGAAGGAAACATCCAGGGGTCCTTGCTCAGAGAGGAACGAGGATTGTCCAGCACCTCCCCAAGTGGCAGGAGAGGCCGTGTCCCTCCTGGAACAGGCACAGCCAGGTAAAACATCCCCTGAGCCCCTTGGCCCTGGCAGTTGACATTCCTGTGTCCCCACTAGCAAAAGAAAAGTTAACTTCGGAGGACCAGCAGGGCTGGCAAAGGATACAGAGCTGGTGAGCGGGACCAGCAGGTCCTTCCCTGCAGAAAACAAAGCAGAAATACGCATTTGAGTGCTCGAATACATCAGCTGATCACCCAGGGCGCGGTGAGGGGAACACAGAGCAGCAGCACAGCGCCAAACAGCCAGGAATGG
Organism: Apteryx rowi; assembly: GCF_003343035.1. Classification (NCBI taxonomy): domain Eukaryota; kingdom Metazoa; phylum Chordata; class Aves; order Apterygiformes; family Apterygidae; genus Apteryx; species Apteryx rowi. Next base: position 23,778 of record NW_020447503.1, on the reverse strand, counting down.
TGCTACAACCACATCTAGCCCCTCCACGCACCCTGTGCGCCAAGGACCCTGCTAAACACCCCGCCTCCTAGCAGGGAAGGAGGCACCACAGAAACAAGTGCCCGGTCCAAGAGCATAAACTGACACAGGGCAGAAGAAAACGCAGAAGTCTGGGCTCTTGGTTGTTCACTCAAAGCACAGGGTTACGTATCCCACTCTTAGGGAAGAAGGAGCCGTCCTGGGCAGCAGCCCAAGGCAATATCAGCCTCTCCAGACGCTGATCAGGCAGCCCAGCAAGTGCCCCCAGGGGCCTGGCATGGCCACGCAGCGCCAGGGTGAAGAGATCTCGCTCACCCTCATTGCTTTTGTTGAGTACGTTGAGGCAGTCCTTGGCTTCCACGTACTTGGTCTGCACCACTTTGAGCTGGGCGATAGAGGATGAGAGGAACTCCACCTCCTGGTGAGAGAGCGTGAGCCCATGAGCGTCTGCTTAGAGCAGAACAGGTACTGGCAGAGTAGAGGTGTCCCTACCTAAGTACCACGTACAGAGGGGCAGGGCTGGGGCACGTCACCTGGTCCAGTTCAGCCCCATCACCCCCCAGCTCCCCCCTGCAATGGTCCCATAGCACAGCCTAACCTCACCCTACCAGCCCCACAGCCTGACTCAGTCCAGTCCCACATGTCACCCCCCAGACCACCCAGTCCCCAAGGCCCGGTCCAGCCCCAACACAACACCCCCCAGCCCGGTCCGGCCTGGTCCAGTGGTCCCCACAGCTCGGCCCAACTCTGATTAACCCCCAACTCGGCCCAGTCTGGCCCCACAAGTCACCTCTCAAGGGCTCCAGTCCCCATAGCCCAGTCCAACCTGCTCCAGCCTGGTCCCACATGTGACCTCCCACTCCCCAGAGCCTACCCCCACCTTGGCACCCCCGAGTCCCCACTCCCAGCTGCTCCCAGCGCCCCCCACAGCCACATCAGGCCTGGCCTCGCCCCCATTTCGGCCCCTCCAACGGCCCGGCCCAGCCTCCCCCAGCCCGGCCCCTCCCCAGCCCGGCGCCCCCGGCCCTGTCCCCCGCCCCCAGCAGCCCCTCCGGCCGCAAAGCCCGGCCCCGGCGCGGCCCACCTGGTCGAGCTGGCTCTTGAGCACCTCCAGCTGCGGCAGCGACAGCTCCGCCACATTCACCTGCTGCGCCATCTTGGGCCGCCCGCGCCGCTCTAGCGCCAGCCCGCGCCTCTCGCTGGTACCGTCCGCGCCGCTCTAGCGCCGGCCCCCGCCTCTCTCTGGTGCCGCCCGCGCCGCTCTAGCACCAGCCCGCGCCTCTCGCTGGTACCGCCCACCACGGGGCCGCGGCGCCCCCTGGGGGCCGGCGGAGGCAGCACCCGCGGGCAGGGGGCACCCAGGGGTGTCGCCCCCCCCAGCGGGGCAGGGGGGACCCAGGGGTGTTTCTTTTTTCCCTCCCCCCCCGCAAGCAGGGCAGAGGGACCTGGAAGGACCCCTATTTCAGGGCCCCCACCCCCTGCTCCCAGGGAAAAGGGGGCCCCAACTGCACCCTCTCCTGGGAAAGGGCTTTAAGGTGCCCCCCCCAAAATGCAGGGGGAGGTCCTAGGGGTCTGCCCCCAAAGGAGGGCACAGGGGGACACAAGGGTGCCCCTCAGTGAGGGCAGATGTCAGGGTTTTCCCCCCTTAAAAGACAGGGGTGCTCCCCCAGCCCCAAGCAGGGCAGGAAGGCCCCCCCCCCAACAAGGGCAAAGAGGGGGGCATCTCCACTGTGGCACCCCAAAGAAGGGGCTCCAAAGGCAGCCCCTGAGGGGAGAGAACCCCCCAAACAAGGGCCAACCCAGCCCTTTAGCCCCACTGCAGCATGACCCTGAGCCAGTGAGGGGGGGGCCAAGCAGCCTCCCCCCAAAAGGAGAGAGCTGCTAGGGGAGGATGAGGCCACAGTGGCCAAGGCTGGGCTCCTCCTTACCTGGGAGACTCCCCCGGGCCGGGCTGGAGAGGGCAAAGGCAGAGCCGAGCCCCATGGGGCCTGGGGGGAGGCAAGTGCCCCCCTCCCCCCCCAAGCACCCTCCTAGCAAGCACACGGGGGCCAGGTCCAACTGCACCAGCTTTATTGTCTCGCAACATACAGCGACTGTGTCATATAAAACCACTTTAAAAATAAGTTAAGATCCAAGAACAGAGTCACACGCGTAATGTCGTTCCCCCCCCCCCCCCAGCTGGTCCCTGTGCAAACGCTGCAAGTTTAAAACAGCCTCAGCAGCACCCAACTGTCTCCCCCATGGGGGGGGTGGGTCCCAGGACCAGAGGGGAAGGGGATGGGCTGGGGCCGAGAGGCGGCGGTGGCAGAGGTAGCGCCGAGCCCTCACCGCAGGCGCACGGGGAGGCCGTAGGCAACGGGGGCGGCCCCGATGAGGTGCTTGAGTTTGGGAGCCTGGCGAGCGCGGGCGACGTGGCGCAGGAGCGGGGCGCCCGAGCCCCCCTTCAGCCAGCCCTGGAGCAGAGCCTCGGCGTAGCGGTCGATGTCGCGGTCCGTCACGTCCCACAGGTTGCCCAGGACGAGGGGGCTGGAAGGGAGCGAGGGGGAGCGTGTGGGGAAAAAAGGGGAACCCAAAAGAGCATCGGTGCAAGAGCTGCAGCGACACCCCCGGGCGTCCCACCGCTCCAAGATCACCCCCTTGCAAAGGGATGTCTGAGCTTCCCAAGCCTCCCCTGGCTCCCCGTGACTCACCACCCGGCCATGATGTACTTGAGAACGATGCCGGAGCCCTCGAGGCTGCCGCGCACGGCCAGGGCGGCGCTGCTGCAGCCGAAGAGCAGGGCCACGGCGCTGCACTCCAGCCTGGCGATGGACGGCCCGTCGAGGAAGCGGGCGCCTGCTCCGTGCCCGGCGTAGCTGCAGGGAAAAGCCCCAGGTGAGCGAGCCGGCGAGGCTTTCCCTGCCCTCCCGGAGCAGCCCGCGCCATCCCAGATGCTCACATGTAAAGATCGTGCTCCAAGAGCGCCGCCTGCATCTGCTCCTGGCTCGGGATGGCTCCCGTCAGCCCGTTCCAGCCGGGCTCGCTGCGGGAGGGACGTGGTGAGGACGGCGGAGAGCAAAGAGCCCCCGCGCCTGGGGCGCCCCAGGACCCCTCCCCGGGGAAGGGGACACGCTCACCTCTCAAACCAGCCTCGGAAACGCTCCTCGGTGCCCGGGAGGTTGTTGTGCGGGTTGAGGATGTAGAAGGTGCTGCCGGGGTTCACGCCACGGCTCAGCACGGACCCTGCCTGCTGCCGGAGCAGGGATACAGGACAAGTCAGACACAGCCCGGAGCAGAGCCGCAGGCTGCCGAAGCCGGCAGAGCCCTGGGCTGGGGCACGCGATCCCCTGCGCTCTCACCTTCTGTGCCAGGGAATAGCTGAGCAGGAATCGCAGGGAAGGGAGCCTGGTTACGGGCACATCCCTCAGGCACGCTATGCTCTCCCAGGGCAGCTTCTGCAGGTGCTGGGAGGAAGAGGAAGGGGTGAACGAGAGGCAGCAAACAGCTGCGCAGAGAGAAGCGGGAGGAGCAGGGACTCACCTTATCCAGCACCAGGACAAGGGAGCCGCTGGCCTGCCTGGAGCAGGCTTTCCGCTTCTCCAGGGCCTCCTGCAAGAGGAACTGGGCCGTGTAGGGCTGAGCCGGGCAGAGGCCGAAGGCCAGGGTCTGCAGATCTTGGGGGGTGAGGAGGGGAGAGGCGTTCAGCACAACCTGCAGGGAGAGAGAGGTGAGGGGAAAACGCGTAAACGTTGATAGCACCGTGCCGTAAGCCGGCAACGGGGAGCCAGGCTGGGTTTGGCTGCCTGATCCAGCCCCAGTCCAAGCAAACCGGGGTCTCCCCACGCACACCTTGAGCAGCGCCGCATCCCCATCCACCCAGCCGCACTTCTGGAGCTGGGCACACAAGCTGGAGGCCTCCTCTGCCAGGCCGGGCTCCTGGCTGGTGGGGAGCAGGGCCCCCTTCCAACAGCCCAGCACCTGCGTCTCCAGGGTCTCGATGAGGCTCTGGAAGAGACCACAGAGTCATAGGGGGGGTCCCGGGCCCAGCAGCCCTCTCCAGGAGCTGTGCCAGGTGCCACCAGGCACATCAGGGTGAGGGAAGTTTCTCCCCGACCTTCATTCTCCGGTCCAGCTCCGAGCGGCACAGCCACCAGTCTCTCTTGTCCGTGCAGCTGCTGGATTCCTTCTGCTCCTTCTGGATGGCATCGAACTCGCTCAGCACTGAGCTCAGTGGTGTCTGGAAGAGGAACAGAGCTGCGATCCAAGCCCCAAACCCATCCCACAGCCGGGCTTGTGCCCTCTCCCATCCCTGCCCTCACCTTGGTGAGCGCAGTCGGGATCCGGATGGTCACGGGAGCGCTGCCCTTCTCCAGCCGCGTCAGCAGCAACGTGTCCCCCACGGAGGCAGGCTGGAGGCTCACGAGGGTCAGCACGCACACGGTCACCCCTGGGAACCAGACCCGGAGCTTAAGAACAGCCAGGGGACAGTCCCCAAGGCCACACAACCCTCCGGGGCTTTTAGATCAGCTCTTACCGCTGGGGATCTGCTCCAGCTGCTCCCTGAAGCCGTCCCGCTCGCGAGGTCCCAGCCCCGTGGAGCTGAACTCAAAGAGGTCCTGGAGCCGAGCAAGGTGGTGGCTGCGCGCAGCAGCGCTCTCTTCCCGCAAGGAAAGCCCTTGGAGCTGCTCGGCCACGTCAGCCGCCGACTTCTTCGCTTTGCTGGAGAGGGAAAGACAGGGAAGAAAAAATCCACTCTGAAATCACCTTTGCTGGGGCTCCGATGGTTTTGGCAGAGCCCCCTCCTGCTCAGCAGTGCTCTAAGGTTAAAAGCAGGGGAGGCCGAGAGGGTTTTGCTCCCCAAAGCCAGCCAGGGAGGGTGGTGGGACTTACTGCAGCTTCCTATGGACCGTGCTGAGCAGCTGATGGCGTGTAGTGACGGCGACCGACTCCGACACCAGGTAGGCGGTGGAGACGGGGTCCTGCTTGCCCAGGGACAGTGCCAGGAGCTGGCAGAGCTGGCTGTAGAGGGCACCGGGAGGGCAGTGGCTGATGCAGTTGAAAGCAGCTTTCAGGAATTCGCAGGCCGTGTCCAGGGAAGAGACATCTGGAAGGGGCAGAGCAACAACCCCCCCCAAGTCAGGGGTCAGCCCCTGCCAGAGGAGCTATCCGAGCCCTTTGCCAAAGCTCAAAGCAGTGGGAAGCTCTAAGGGGAGGTGGAGAAGGGCTAGAGCAGAGGTTTCTGGAGCCACCTGCTTGAGGAGCTGGTAGGAGAAGGGACAAATGTGGATTCCCCGGCACAGCCGCAAGCTCCCAGCCCCAAACCAGCTCCCTGCGCAGCGGTGGCCGGCGGAGCAGCCCCCCAGCGTCGGTCGCTCACCGCCGGCCGTGGGCAGGGAGGAGGAGAGGGCCTCCAGGTGCAGGGGGTCCCCGCTGCCGTGCCTCCGCGCGGCCAGGATGTCCTCGCTGGCGTCTCGCCGCAGGACCTCGCGCTCCCCGTCCGCGCCCTCCTGCCCACGCCGGGGCAGCCGTCTCCTGCCTGCGGGGAGACACGGAGGGGCCTGGTGGCAGAGGCAGGGACAGCCCAGTGCCTCGAATATCTTCACCTCCAGCCAGCTGCTGGGTAGCTTGAAGGCTCCCTGCCCATCATCCCTGCTCACCTGGGACTCCCTCCTCTTCCTCAGAGGCCCGCAAGACCTCAAAGCTGATCTCAAATTCTCCCTCCACCTTCTCCTCTTCCTCAATGGTCCTCAGAAGCTCCCGCTCCTCCTCAGCTCTCCTGCCGGGAGCCCTGCGGGTTGTCCGCTCCCTCTTCTCCTCCGCGGTCCCAGCTCTGCGGGCGCCCGCCCGCGCTCTCCGGGGCTGGGCGTTGCTGCTGCGGGAGCCGTCCTCCGACGAGCTCGTCTGCGAGCCCTCCGTGTCGGCAGCCGTGGATTTGGGGCGCAGGGCTCTCCGCGTGCGGCCCGTCGGATGGGGAGTCTTGTGGCCGGGGCCCGGGGTTTTGCCAGCCGCCGGAGTCACCCCCGGTTTGGGATCCTCCGTGTCGCTGTCGTCACTGAACGTCACCTAGAGCAGAGGGAGACGGAGGCATCAGCGCTGCAGCCTTGCTCCCCGCACTGCCGTCCCCAGGGTGGAGACAGAGCTCCCATCCAGCTGGGAAAGTTGAGAGCCCCGAAATCCTAAAGCTGCATCGCTCTCCAGCCTCCTCGCGTGGCCGGAGCAGTGGAGACAACAGCTCCAAAGCTCCGGCTGAAGCTCAGGCTGCACACAGACTCATTATCCGGTGCACCGGATAGGAACAGGCTAACCAACAGCCTGCAACACACTCAAAACCCTCCCAGCCTCACCTGGCTTGGTGGCAGGGCCAAGCCTCTGCCTGCAAAGGGGATGCAGGACTAGCAGCTACAAGGAGCAGGATGGAAACACAAGGAGAAGCTTTTCTCCTCTGCAGGGCTTTCCCTGGGGAGCAGGGACCCAGCCCGGAGCAGACCGGGACATCACGCTCAAGCCCTGTCCCTCCCCGCTTACCTTCAGGCGAGACTTGACTCTCCCCAAGGCTCTGGGAGCTTTCAGGAGCTGGGACTTGCCGGCCGGAGGGGGGGATTCGCTGAACACCGTGAAGGGAGCCCTGGGGCCCGGGGCCGCCGCAGCTCCCTGGGCGCGTGCCTTGGCAGCGGGACAGGGTCTCTGGTGCGGGGTGCAGGGCACCGTCACCGGGCGGATGACGATGGGGGGCACCTCGGTGTCCAAGTGGCCCAGAGCAAAGACGTCATCGGAGTCCGCTGCAGCCAGAGGCTTCGCTCTCTGGTTCTTCTTCGCCCTGGGCTTGGGCCCAGGTGCTGTCACTGTCACCTTCTTGCTTTTACTCCTCTGGGGCAGAGCCTCGTCCGTCTTGAGCGCCTTGGATGCGGTCGATCCTTTGGGGTCTGTAGGAGTCAGTGGAGGCTGCCAGGCCCAAGCGCTGGAGAAGACGCCGGCCACGGAGCCCCCGCGCTTGGTGGCCAGGCGGCAAATGGTGGCAACAGCTTTGGCAAGCAGCAGGGTGGCCCTGGAGATTTCCAGGCTGGGCAGGTGAGGTCTCCGGGATGCCAGGAAGGTCAAGCCAGCTTCCAGGTGCTCCCACAGCTTCTCCTCGGGCTGGGGGCCGGCCAGGCTTTGGAAGGCCAGCGTGGCGTAGCCGGTGGCCATCAGATCGTCCAGCAGCTCCAGTGCCGGCGGGGCCCGGCCGGCCGCCGTCGCGGGGCCGCCCCACAGCTTGTCCCGCAGCACGGCGGCGAAGCGGGCGGCCACGGCGGCGCAGCGCTGCAGCGTGGTCTGGAGCAGGTCGAGCCCCTCGGCCGCGCCGCCCGCCGCCAGCTCGCCCTGGGCGCAGGAGAACAGCCAGCGGAGGCAGAGAGCCGAGAGGGTCAGGTCGGAGCACAGGGAGCAGGAGCACGCGGAAGGGTGGGCGAGGAAGCCCAGGAGCCTCCTCTGCTTGGGCTTCAGCTCCGGCGACGTGGTGAGAGCAGCGGCTTTTTCCAGGCTGCTCACCGTGGCCACAAACTCGAGCGCGGGGCCCTTCAGAAAGCCCTCCTCTTCCCTGGGGGGCTCGGAGCCGGGATCCCGCCGCTTCCTGCCCTCGGGTTTGCCCTTCCGAGGCAGGATCTTCGTTTGCCCTTGCTGCTTCTCGCTGGCTTCAAACTCTGCAGGGCGAGGGGAGAGACGGGTTAGTCTGACATCCTTCCCGCACGGCTCTCCGGAACCGCGACGGTGGCTCCTGTCACGTCACCTCTCCCAGTAAAGCTGCCCTCTCGCACGGGGCTGAGATGGAGAAGGGATGGAGGAAGCCAGGCTGGGATATTCCAGCGCTCCCTGTCTTTTGACCCAGCGCTTCTGCTCCCCAGGACTGAAACACGGTTCACCGAGTTTTGCGCCCAGCATCAAGCCTGCCTCCATGTCTGGGATAAGGGAACCATCTGCTCCAGGAGCATCTGCACGGAGCAGATCTTTCACCCAAAAAAGCAGGCGCAAGCAGCACCCCCGGCACTGCCCAGGCTCAGAGCTCCCCTCTCCCCCATCCCCTTCCCTCCTTCGAGCTGGGAGGGGGAACTCACCGGTGCCGGACTCCAGGAGGAACAGGGCCTGCTGGAGGTCGGAGCGGCTCAGCTCCGGCTCAGCCCGCTGCAGCTCCAGCTGGGCCTTGAGCACGAGGAAGGCAGCACACCTGGGGGGGGACACAGCACTCAGAGCCCCCCCGGCAGCCACATCCCCAGTGCCTCACTGGAGGGAGGGAGGCAGACAGCAAGGAACAAGCCTGTGTCCGCCCGGCAAGCTAAACCCATGGGATAACACATCCCAGGACAGTCTGGAGCAGCTGCTTGCTCCCGACAAAGCCGAGAAGCAGCCAACCCTCCCACCGGGGCCGGCTCGGCCCTGTCCACAGGTCCCCCAGGCTCGGGGAAGGGATCTCCCCGCCGCGGTCACTCACCACCGAATCGCGTGCAGTTTCATCGCCAGCTTGACAGCCTCCAAGCAGAAGGCTTTGGCTTCGCACACCATCTCCACCCTGCCGAGAAGGGCCACGAGATGCTCCGAGCAGGCCAGCAGGTCAGCCAGCACCTGCCACTTCTGCAGCAGGTTTTCCCCTGCAAGGAAGGACAGGCAGGTGACCAGAGCTGCCCTCCCCAGGGAGGAAGGCAAGGAGTCGAGTCCTTCCAGAGGAGCAGCCGCTTTTCAGTCCACACAAGCAAGTAAAACTCACCGTAATCCACAAACTGGACATCTGATGTGGTCTTGTGAGAGCCCAGCACGTTGCTGCCCATCAGCAGAAGGATGATGCTACGGAAGAACTTGTGGGCTTCGGTGAGAGCAGTCTCAGGTGTCCTCCACCCTGCACGAGAGTGGTCGTGGACATCAGTCCTCTGCCCAGCAGGAGACCAAGTCAGCCCTCCCCAGCCCCGACGCAGCACGCAGTGGGAGAGACTCCAGTGGGACTTCGCAGAGCCCACAACCCCTGCAGCTCTTTCATCACTCTGGGGCTCACTGCAGGGTTTTTGACACATCCATTAGGCCCCCTGGCAACCCACCTTGAGCAAAGATCTGCTGCCTGAGCTCCGGCGAGAGGCGGGCAGCAGGAAGGCTCAGGTAGACGGCCGTTAACTGAAGGACGTGGGCTCGGAGCAGGTACCAGACCTTTGCAATCCTCTGCAGAGCTGGGTTCTGGAGCACTTCCAGCAGCAGGGCAAGGCCTTCTTCAATCTGGATGCAGAAGCAGAGACCAAGGGGAGGAGGAAAACTGTCACCGTTCAGGGTCCAGGATGTCTCCATGTCCACCATGGTGGGCCATGGTTGTTAACAAGAGGTATTGAGGACTGCTGGAGAGCTGCTGAGTTCTCCTCTTGCTCTCTGACCCCACATCACAGGCAGAAAAGGGTTTTTAAGCCCAGCCCCAAGCAGGCAGGTCTCCCCAGCAGAAGAGCCCTGGCAGAACGTACCTGGTGGCTGGTGCAGCAGAGCTGGCTGCGGAGCAGAAGGCACGTTTGCTTCAGCAGCAGGTAGGAATCGCTGCTGCTGTCGGCCTTCTGCAAGCAGGACTCCGTCTCCTCCAGGAAGAGCTGGAAGGAGACACAATAGCATGAGGGCTGCGGCCTTGGGAGAACAGCTGAGTTCACCCAGCCTTCTCCAGCTGCCCCGTACTTGCCTTGGCATAGCTGGGACACTCCAGCTGGAAGAGCAGCTTAGTAACCTGGCACAAGGCACCGGCCATGCCCAGGCTGTCTCCGAGCGCGCTGCACAGGGATCTGACCAGGAGGTAGCTCTCCAGGGCCTGCAGGGGCTGGGGGCAGGAAAACCCACATGGTTATGCTCGGAGACGATCCCAGAAGGATGCTATGTGCCTGCGGAGGCTGCTCTCCCCCAGCTGTCTCCACTACGTGGTCCGGCCAAGCCCGCAGCAACGTTACCTTGGCCATCAGTCTGTAGAGAGCTGCCATGAGGTGCAGGGAGGCCACGGTCTGCTCCGGGCTGCGCACGCTGGGAACTCCCTCCTTCTCCAGGAGCTGCTTCCACAAGGCAAAGGCATCGTCCAGGCTCTGGGACTGAGCTAAGGACACGTCACAGGTTTGAGCAGCTTCTCCAGGCAGACCAAACCCTAGCTAACACCACCACCACCCCTCCCAGCCTGGGTGCACGGGGATAACAGAGCAGGGAGGAAAGGCACCTCCAGCAATGCCTGCACCTCGCAGGAACATGTTTCCCTGCTCTCCCATGGAGCAGACCTGCAGATGAGCATCTCCCAGCGTGCACTTCCCTCCCCACATCACCCCCATCGCCATTTCTTCCTCGGGCAGAGGAACCTCGCTGGCTGAAGGGGCCTTTTCCCCAACACAAGAGGCTCAAACCCGCCACGTTCTCACCAGACTCTGCAGCCAGGTTGAAGGCGATGCCGTCATACAGGAACTTGTCCTCCTGCAGCTTGTCTTCGTAGTTGAGGTCGTTGGGCTCAAAGTCGTCCAGGTGCTTCTGCCCCTGAGCTTTGACTCTCTGCTCCCTCTCTATGCTCTGTGGCAGGTTAGGAGGCAGCAGCAACGCACGTTAGGAGACACAGGCAGGGCTTCCAGCCTTTGGGACCCTGCTAGGGCTGCAGGAAGGCTTTTGGTGGCCTCAAAGGGAGAGGGCTGAGCAGGGAAGAGCTGATGGGGGCATTTTCCAGAGGCAGTGCCTTCAGCCAGGGGGCACCAGGCTTGCCCACGCCAGTTGGGCATAACTGGGAGCCCTGGAAGTGTGGGGGGTTTCCAGGAGAGTGGGGAGCTCTTCTTCCTCCTAACTGCTGAGTTTGGAGGAGATCCGTGCATTAGGCAGGTGCACAGAGCAGTTCTGGTGCCCTAGGATCACTGCAGCTTCTCCAGACCTGGGCCACCCGTCAGCAGCTGCTGCAACCCAGTTCATCGCCCTCACCTACCTCCTCCAGTTTGGACTCCAGGGTGCAGATGTACAGCCAGAGCAAGGCCTGCGCTCGGTCATCGAGGAGCTCATCCTGGTTCTGGGCAGTCCTGGGCACGGACTCCAGCAGCCGCAAGGCCTCTCGGATCGAGTCCAAGGAGGAGCTGCCAGAGAGAGGGATTAGAAACACACCCCTCTGCACCCAAAATTCCTGGAGTATTTTAGGAGGACAGCTAGATATACCCCATGGCTTAAGACACACCTAGAACAGCAATAGCACCCCTAAACCTTTTAAATCCCTTGAGTACCCTCAAAGGCTCTCTCAGGGCTCCCAGAGACACAGGACGGAGCCACGTTGGGCAGTAGCTCTCCCAGTACGGCTGTATCCACCCACCAGTCCGTGTGCGCTGCGTAGTCGTGATAACACAAGACCTGGGCCAGCTCCACCAAGCCGATGGCCCGCTCGTGCACGCGGCCGCTCTCCTCCGAGCAGAGCTCCAGCAGGTCGCAGATGACATTGTAGCGCTCCTGCCCCGTGTTGGCCCGCACGGTCTTGTAAGCCTTGAGCTCTTCAAAGAGCACGGCCACCAAGGTCCCGGCATCCAGGCGGCGCTCCTCCAAGCCGTCCTTCAGGGTCCTGGGGAAACGGGTGCTGTCTGGGGGGCTCCGCGCAGACGCTGCCCCGCACGCACAGCGAGCCCAGGTCTCGCCTTACCGTAACCGTATCTCCTCGGCCCCCTGCTTCGTGGCTTCCGTTTTGACTCTGGCCCAGAGAGAGATGGGCTCCGCCATCTGCTCCCGGATCCCGCCCCGCAGGGCGGCCAGCCACTGGACGACGGACACCAGGGCTCTCTCGAACCGGCCCAGCTTCCGGTAGCTCTCCACCTGCAGCCTGAAGCATCTGTGCAACTGCGGGGAAGAGCGTGAACAGCGTGGTAGGACTGGCTTCAGCACCCTGCAGGATTCCTCCTCCGCCTCCCTCGGTGAGCCGAGCCCCACGCTGCAGCCCCTCGCGTGGCTACTCACCCTTTCTGGGGGTATCTCTGGGTATTTATAGTTATCTGCCATCTCCAGCCTCCTGCAGAAGAGCTCGGAGAGGGAGGTGGCCTCCTCGTGAAGATTCTGGCTGTAGAAGATGTAGGCCAGCTTAAACGTGCACGATGCTGTCGTGGAGAAAAGCCAAGTAATAAAGGTGCTCTGGAGAGAGGATGTCACCCTCTTGCCTCATCCAGCAAGGACTAACACCCTCTGCCCTAACCCTACAAGCTACACACTCTTTGCAGCTGAGAACCTGATGCTCTCCAAGCCCCGAGCTGCCTGGAGTGAGGCAGATACCGAGCTGCGCCCCTTAACTAGGGACTTCAGAGAGGGGGAAGGGTCCCGGTTGCTGTCCTAGGAGGTGGCACCACATTTGACCCATGTCAGCACCCAGGAGCCGGCTTCGGGCTCCCCTGCTGCAACGGGGACACTGACCGGTGACATCGAGGTACTCTGCTTGCTCGCTCGCAGGGAGCCCCTCCAGCGCCGCCAGCATCCGCGCCACGGTGCGTCGGCAAACGCCCACCAGCCGCTCGAGGCCAGACCACCCAGCTGCCTGCACAACGGCCACAGTTAGCGGGAGAGAAGTGCAGCCAAGGCCAACGAGACCCCTCCAAGGGGCTTCAGGCCTCAGCCACGTTGCAAAAGCACTAGGAAACCCAGTCCGCTGCCCCGGAACGGGGAGGCTTCCCAGCATCGTGCTTGTGGCTCGGGCTAGGGTCTCGCTGGGGACTGTCCCCTCCACTGCCGGTACCTGGGAGCCCTGGAAGGCATCGTATGCCACACTGGTGAAGAGCTGGAGGCTGTGGTAGAGCAGCTGCTTCACCGCTAGCTGCTGTTTAACGCTGTCAGGAGGAACCTGCAGAGAGGAGCAGAGAAAAAACAGTGTTCTCGCGGTCCTGATGGCACCAGGCACCGACGGTGGGTGCTGGAAAGGACAGAGATGCCGGGCAGGGCTGTTCCACTGGAGCAACAGGCTGTCCAGCAAGCCTAGAGCGGGGTTACCATCCCTCGTGCTGCTAACTGGAGCCTCCGATTAACAAGGCAGCCCACACTGGGCGGCCTCCAGCCTTACCTTCTCCAGCAGCCTGCGGAGGATGCAGCAATACCCCTCTGTGAAGGCGCAGAGGCTGAGAACGTCCTCCCGACCGAAGGGCCTCCGCTCGCTCCTCTTCGCGTACCCGTTGAGGGATGAAATGATGAACTGGCAGCTCTCGGCCAGCACCCGGACAAACCGCTCCGAGACCTTCGCTGCGGAGCCGAGAGCGGCGGCCGCCTGCGAGAAAGGTGGCCCGGCCTGGCCCGCGCTCTCGGCGAGCACCCGGCTCAGCCGGACCCCGGCCTCCAGCAGAGCCAGGGGGTCGTTAAAAGACTTCGCTGAGCTACCGGCTGCGGCCAGAAAGCCGTGGGCTTCCTTCACGGCCTCCAGGGCCTCCCCGAAGCAGTTGCTCTTGCAAAGACGCCGGCAGCGCTCCAAGGTGAGCTCAAAGAAGCACAGGGACCGCTGCGGGGTCGGCGGCTCCGCCACGCCGCATCCCTCCCGCAGGGCCGTGAGCAAGGAGCTGGCGAGCTGCCGGCTGAGGAAGGCCGCGTCGTCCGCGCCCAGGGGCGTCCGCTGGCCTTCGAACATGACGGCAGCCGCAGCTGCCTGGCGAGCCGTCTGGGAGGTGAAGAAGGGAGGCTCCTGCGGCAGCGGGGCGGCCCCGTCGTCCTCCAGCAGCGCCAGGAAGCGCAGGGCCCGCAAGCGAGCTGAAAGCAGGGCCCTACTCCCCTCCGGCGCCCGGCCGGCTTCGGTGCCGTTCCACAGCACGCCGAAAGCGCTCCTGGCCACGGCCGCGAAGTCCTCGCAGGGAGCCTGGCGGGGCCGGTACGTCAGCAGCCGGGCGCGGAGGAGATCGGCCGCCCTCCAGCAGGCATCGCCGGCCGCCCGGGCGACCGCGTTCCTCAGCAGATGGTAGAGGATCTTCTCCAGGTAAAGAGGAGCGGGCCGGGGCGTAGCGGCGACGTAACCCCGGCAGGCGGCCTCGGCCAGGGCCACGAGGCTGGCGGCGTGCGCGGGGCAGGCCCCGGGCTCTCCCAGCTGCTGGACGCAAGCTCGCAGGACTTTGTCGCACACGATGCTCTGCCGAGAGGGCTGGTTCGAGCCGACCAAGTCTTCCGGGGCGCTGGCAAGGCATCCCTGGAGATGAGAGGCTGTTAGCGCCACGACATGCGCTGTATCCGGCCAAGGGACTTTCTGGGAAGGGTCTTCCTCGCTGTGGGGAAGGGGAAGGCACCCCAGAGCTAGGGGTCGAGACCCCCCCCCCCGATCCCGCAAAGGGGCCTCCCCGAACCTCACCGTCAGCTCCGAGAGCAGCGCCTCCGTCTCCTCCCGGCTGCGCGTCCGCGCCACAAAATCGGTTCCTTTGAGGCGCATCATCTTGCCGCTGGCCTGCGACACGGGTGGGACGAGTCAAGGTGGGGAAAGGCCG
>NW_020447503.1:0-8883 GCF_003343035.1 Apteryx rowi | reverse complement strand
CCAGCCCCCCCGGCGCCCCCCAGACTCACGCGTCGCTGCCCGCAGCTACCCAGCTCCGGCCGCGCGCCCGGTTCAAATCTCCCCCGCAGCCAATCGGCGCGTGGCACCGCCCCCTCCGCCCGCGCGCTGCACGCCGGGAGTTGTAGTCCCCGCCCGGCAGGCGCATGCGCGCAGGGTAGCGGCCAGCGAGGCACCGGTGCGCACGGACCCCCGCGCAACGGGGAGCCAGTGTGCACCCGTGTGGGTGTGTGATGTGGTGCCTGGGGGCACGGATCCCTTTTGCAACGGGGAGTTGCTGTGCACACAGATGAGTGTGCAACAAGAGGCACCTGTGCACACAGACCACTGTGCAGTGAGGAGCCAGTGTGCACACCGATCAGTGTGCAAAAGGTGCCGGTGTGCACAGACTCTTGGCAACAGGGAGCCTGCATATGGGAGTGGAATGGGTGTCGGTGTGCACAGACCCCTGTGCAACAGTAAGCCGGTGTGCACATTGATGAGTGTGCAACAGCAACCTCTGTGCAAGAGGGAAGCTGGTGTGCACACAGATCAGTGTACAACAGGTGTCTGTGCATAGGCTCCTCTGCAACAAGGAGCCAGTGTGCAAGAATCAGTGTGCAATGAGGTGCCAGTGTGTAGCAATCCTTGCGCAACAGGGTGTGAGAGTAGAGGGATGAGTGTGCAACGAAGTGCTGGTGTGCAGGAAAGTGTGCAACAGGATGCCTGTGTGTGCAGAGATCCTCATGCTACAGGCTGTCCATGTGCACACGGATCCATATGCAGCAGGGCTGCCAGCGCACGCAGGAATCTGTGTGCAACAGGGCATGCGCACAGATCCCTGTGCAACACAACTGCCACTGTCTGCACGAATCCCGGCACGACAGGGACATTCGTGCACGCCCGGATCCATGTGCGTTCCTGCTTGCAGACACGAGGTTCGGCGTGCACCTGGCCAACCTGTCTGTGCACAGATCAGCGTGCAACAGGCTCCTCGCGGAGGAAACGAGGAGAGTGACAACCCAAGCAACGCGCCCTGGAAGGCGCGGAGGGAAATCCAGCAGCACCTCCCGAGCTTTGCAAAGCACCAGGGGAAGCGCGTGGGCCTCGAACCAACCATCGTCACGCCTGCTTTTGGGTTTCTAAGCGTGCTAGAAAACAGCAGGCTCCCAAGAAATCAGATGGGGAGAAGGGATCTGAGGAAACACTTTATTTTCTTTAAAAAAAAAAAAAAACAAACAGACGAGAGGGCTGCCGAGCTCGGTGCGCGGAGCAGCCGGGGGTAACACATCCGGCGCCCAGCAGCGCCTCTTGCCTGCGCTCGCCTCCAGCTATCCCGAGGAGTCCAGCGCTGAGCAGCGTGCGCTTCCAATACTTCACCCGCCGCGACAGCCTTCCCTGCCGCCTCGGACATTTGGCAGTTGCACAAGAGAAGACGCGAGGGAGGAGGGGGAGGCAGTTGGGGTTGGGATGCTTTGGGAATCACCAGTCAGCCGGGGGTTCACCTGTGCCGTTGTCATCTGTGACGGTGTTTCTACAGCGAGCGTTGACCGGTCACAGCCGCTTCCCCTCGCCGGGGCTCCACGGATCCCCCTCCGCCAGCAGGGCAGGAGTCTCGGGGTCTGACCACAGGCAATACTCGGTCCCCCAAGCTCACAGGCCATCGCGCAAAGGCGCCGGCTTTGTGGTCCAGCGGCTCGTCAGAGCTCGGGGGAAGACGGGTCCGTCTGTCCCTGCGGAGCGGGCACCCGGAGCTCCGTGTTGTTGCGGACGACGGTGAAGAGGCTGACGACGGCGAGCAGCGCCATCACCATCATCACGGAGCAGATGGTGAACATGTTCCTGGTGCCCGTCTTGTAGTCGCTGTCGTGGAGGATGAGCATGCCGAGACAGGCCAGCAGGTTCAGGGGGATGCGGAACCAGTTCATCACCCCCACCTGGTCCTTCTCCGGGATCACTTTCCGTCGGAGGAAACCCATGGCAGGGAAGTAGAGACCACAGGAGAGCTCGATGAGCAAGAAAGCCAGGAAAGACTCAGAAGGGCTCTCCTGGCCAGGGTTGGTGGAGAAAGTGAGCATGAAGAGGGAGAAGAAAACCATAAGGACAGAGAGCGAGAGGATGTGGATGGGCTGGAGGTGGTACCTTTTGGAGATGGCAATCCGATAGAGAGAAGAGCCCACCATGCTGGCTGCCATGAAGCTGGAGAAGACGATGCCCAAGGGTGGGCCGTGAGGATCCAGCACAGGTGTCCACAGGAAGATGAAGATGTAGATGACGCTCTCAAACAAAGCCTGGATGGTGCCCAGGAGCAGGACGCGCCGGTCCGAGAGGAGGCACTTCAAGCCATCCATGCAGGTCTTGGAGAGCGCCCGCTTCTTCCCATAGTTCTCGTCCCAGTTTTTCATGGCAAAGATGCCCGTCAGCATGAGGAGAGGGATGGAGACCATGAACGGGGCCACCGGCCCCAGGCCCACCCACTCCGCAAAGAAGTTGGCTACCACCCCGGCCCCGACGGCAATGACGTTGTTCCAGAAAGCAGCTCGCGAGAAGGTGGCGGGGATCCACTCCGCTGGGAAGTCGTAGCGCTCCACGTGCTCGTGGACGTACCATGCCTCGAAGGCGGAGAACAGCAGCGCTGTGGACAAGCCGCCTAATATCCTCCCGACCACCAGGACAAAATAATCCCAGGAGAGTTTGGTGATGCAGCAGATGGAGTAGGTCAAAGAAAAGAGGATGCAGGATTTCTTCCGGCCCAGCCAGTCCACCAGGGACGTAGAGACCAGCCCGAAGAGGACGCTGGAGGCAAAGCCACACACGTAGATGATGGCAATCTGCCCCTCCAGGAAGCGGTAGTGCTGGTAGAGTTTGTAGAGGTAGGGGCCCTGCAGCCAGTCGGCGGCCAGGGCCAGGAAATACACCTGGTAGTAGTCCCGCTGGAACTGGAGGAAAGCCGGGTTGGTGCACGCGCTGCCGGTGAGCTTGGAGCGGCAAGCGGAGAACTCCAAGCCCAAGCACACGGCCAAGAGGACGGTGAAGGCGGCGTAGGCGGTGAAGAGCATGGTGCCTCAGAAGGTCCCGTGCATCTCCGGGAGGGGGCTACCGCGAAGCTCCTGAGAGAGGAGAAGGAAACGCCGTGACATCCGGACGGGAGGTGCACCGCGCTGCAGGAGCGGCCCCGAAGCAACCGCTCCGCTGCTCTGCCCAAGCGAGCCGGGACGCCTGGGCATCCCAGGGCCGTCCCTTCCTCGGTTTTGAACCATCGGCCCCCAAAGCTCTTGGGATCCCGGGTCAGATGCCCACGAGGACACAAGCTGCAGGCAGAGCTGACTCCGGCAGGGAGACGGGAAGGGCTGCAGGAGATGGGAAGGGCTGCATTTAGTGCAGAGTCACAGGGTGGAGCGAAGCAGTTACGAAACTTGGTCTGACAAGCAGGAAAACCTCCGTGGGACACCGGTCTGTCAGGTCACAGCCTGGTCTCCTCCGTAAAGGCAGCGCCAGAAGCGCCGTCACTTAGAAATGGAGAGCGCAAAGCCCATCCCGCAGCGCCACCGCCGGGATCACTCGCAGCAGCCTCCTCCTCCCTCTGCCTCCGCTTCCCAGCAGTGACAACCTGGTCCGCAGAGGCTGCCGCCTTCTCTCCCTCCGTTTTGAAAGACAAACTCAACCTCGGGCCCTGCCTCAACCCTCCACCCCCATCTCGCACGAACTTCTGCCT
The DNA here is from genome assembly GCF_003343035.1 of Apteryx rowi. Lineage (NCBI taxonomy): Eukaryota > Metazoa > Chordata > Aves > Apterygiformes > Apterygidae > Apteryx > Apteryx rowi. The sequence continues at coordinate 5,171 of NW_020447503.1, read as the reverse complement.
CTCTGCCAGGAGGTGAAGCTACAGCGCGTGTCCGGAGCGCTCCGCACAGCGACCTGCCGCCCCGGCCCGGCCCTCGGGGCTCGGCTGCGGCTCATCCCGCAGCGCCAGCCCCATCCCGCTCCTGTCTGCACCGTGAGCCCGCCAAGCCATCGGCAGCGCAGCTGGTTTCAGACTCTTTGATGTCTCTCTCCTGTGCCTACCCAGCAAGTCAATGGGTTCAGGGCAAATTGCAAACAGAAAAGCTGTTTAACAGCAGGAAAAATAAAGTCACATCCTGTTTCCTTTAAGTCCCATGGGGATGGGATAGTCCTCAGGGTAAGAAAAAGCATGTGATACACTGGGAGGACTGACGGGATCCAGGATCCGTCTGCCAGGGGGTTCGCTTCACTCCTAAACCAAGTGTTTGAGCAGAAGTGCTAAAGCATCCTAAAAAAATGAAACTAAAACAACCTAAAAAGCTAAAACCTTGGGTTTCCCAGTTCTACCATGTCCAGAGCCTGTCCCAGGCACTACAGAGACCGTCCCCCGCTCCTGTCCCTAATCCTTGTTTCCAACCTGCCCCTCGCATCCTCCTCACACTGCCTTGCAGCCGGATCTTTCCAGGGACTTTAAAAAAAAAATAAATAAACCCCCAGTGAACGGGCCTGTGTAGTCACAGGGCAGGGCCAGGCAGGCAGCCAAGGCCACCGCCTCGCCCTGTCACCCGTCCCCACCTCACCTGGGCGACCTCAGCTCCAGGGGGAGCCCCGCGGGGTCCAGGGGGTCCCACGGGCTGAATCGGCTCCCAGCGATGCCAGGCCCTGGCCGCGAGGCGCTGTCCTGCCGGAGTGGACGTCCCCCTGTGCTCAGGGTGCAAGGGAGGAGGGTGAGGGTCCGTCCCCGCTGCCGGGAGAGGGGTGAAGGCCGCGGGCCCACGGCAGCTCCAGCCCCCGGGGCCAGGTCCCCCCAAAAGGCACCTCCGGGTTTTTTGCCCCCACCAAAATCCCCCCCTCCGTTGGCCCCGTGTCACCCTCCTGCCCCCGGCAGCCCCCTCCCCACACCCAACCACGTGCCCCCCAGATCGCCCCCCCCCCGCTGCCCTGTATGTCCCCACTACACTGACCTCACAGCCCCTGCCCTATACAGCCCCTCTCACAGAGACCCCCCAGCCCCACAGCCCCCCTCTCAGTGACCCCACGGCCGCCATAGGGCTCCTCTCAGTGACCTCCCCCAGCCCCACAGGGCCCCTCCCAGCGACCCCCAGCCTCTAGCCCCACACAGCTCCGTAGGGCCTCTCCCAGTGACCCCACCGGCCAGCCCCACACAGCCCCACAGCCCCCAGGCTTTGGCCCCACACAGCCCCCTTGAGCCCCTTTCAGTGTCCCCACAGAGCCGGCCCCGCACAGCCCCATAGGGCCCCTCAGCGACCCCACAGATCCGGCCCCACACGGTCCCCCCCAGTGACCCCACACCCCTCCGGAGCCCCACGGCCTTCCGGAGTCCCCCGGGGCCCCTCGCAGTGTCCCCCCGCCCCCACGGGGCCCCCCGGGACCCACCTGCCCCTCTGCGGGGGGAGAGGCCGCGCGCGCTCCCGGCGCCCCTGCGCGCCCGCTTCCGCTTCCGCGTCACCCCGGCCGAAGCCGCCGCGGCCGCGGCCATCTTGGCGGGCGTCACGTGACGCGGGCCCCGCGCTCGCCCCGCCCTCCCCGCTTGACTTTTCCCCTGTCCCTGACTTTTGCCCCCAAGTAACGCCCCCCCCCCCAAAAAAAAACCCGGACCGCCCATTCCCCATAATGGTACCACCCTGGGGGGGGGGGGTGGTCTGAGAGACCTGCTATCACCATGGCAACGCACCCTACCGTTGCCATGGTGACTACGGTGGCCACACAGGGTCAGGCCGAGGCCTGTCATGGCGGCCCTGGGGCAGCCGTGGGGGGCCAAGGGGGCTGTGGGGCCCATGGGGCGGCCGTGGTGGTCATGGGAAGGCCGTGGGGCGGCTGTGGGGGCCACGGGGGCTGTGGGGTGGCCACAGGGCAGTCACGGAGCAGCCGTGGGGGCCATGGGGGCCGTGGGGCAGCTGTGGGGCAGTCACGGAGCAGCCATGGAGGCTGTGAAGTGGCCATGGGGCAGCTGTGGGGGCCATGGGGCGGCTGTGGGGGCCATGGGGCAGCAGCAAGGGCCATAGGGTGGCCGTGGGGGACACAGGGTGGCTGCGGGGCGGCGGCAGGGCCCTCCCGCGCAGCCCCAGCGCCAGCGCTCCGCCGCCTCGCGTTTAATATTTCCTTTATTGCACTTCAAGATCAGACAAAAAATAAACCCTCTGCGGCGGCGCCCCGGCCCCAAAGTGCAAAGTTTCGCCCTCCCCCCCCTCCACCCCCTCCCTGGCCCTGATATGTGTCCAAGGGGGCCCGGACGCCTGGGTCCCTCAGCCAGCTCGGGGACCTCCCTGCCCCCGGGGAGTCCCGCTTGCTTCGAAAAGCCCCAAAACAGCCCAAATTGGCATCGGGGCTGCTGCGGGCAGGGCAGGAGGGAGAGGAAGGAGATGCATGGTGGGGATGGGGTCATCGTCATCAGGGTGCCATCGTCCCTGGGTGCCATCGTCCCCAGACCACCATCACCCCTGGGATGCCATCATCTTTGGGGGCGCCATCGTCATCGGGGTGCCATCACCCCTAGGGTGTCCCCAACGCCATGGGTCATCCCCAAGGCCGCAGGGTGCCATCATCATCAGGGTGCCATTGCCATCCAGTGGTGCCATCTGGTGGCACTATCGTCCCCAGGGTCCCCACAGCGTCCCCGAGGCCGTGGGGTGCCATCGTTGTCGGAGTGCCATCATCCCCAGGATGCCATCGTCATTGAGGTGCCATCATCACCGGGGTGTCCCTGGGGCATCCCCGAGATCGCAGGCCACCATTGTCCCTGGAGTGCCATTGTCATCGGGGCATCGCCATCCTGGGGGCATCCCCGTCCCCGGAGCATCTCCAAGGCCATGGGACGTCCTCGACCTTGGGGTGTCCTCATTTCTGGGGCGTCCCCATCCCTGGAGCACCTCCAAGGCCATGGGACGTCCTTGTCCTTGGGATGTCCTCGTCTCTGGGGCATCCCCATCCCCAGGGCATCCCCGTCCCTGGAGCATCTCCAAGGCCATGGGGCGTCCCTGTCCCTGGCGCATCTCCAAGGCTATGGGGCATCCCTGTCCCCAGGGGTGTCCCCATCCCTGAAGCATCTCCAAGGCCATGCGGTGTCCTCATCCCTGGGGCACCCCCATCCCCAGGGTGTCCCCGTCCCTGGAGCATCTCCAAGGCCATGGGGCATCCCTGTCCCCAGAGCATCTCCAAGGCTACAGGGCATCCCCATCCCCAGGGTGTCCCCATCTCTGGAGCATCTCCAAGGCCATGGGGCGTCCTCATCCTTGGGGTGTCCTTGTCTCCAGGGCGTCCCCGTCCCCGGAGCATCTCCAAGGCCACGGGGTGTCCCCATCCCAGGGGGGCGCCCCGCGGCTCGCTGGGGGGAGGTGGGGGGGCTCAGGGCTCGATGGGGAAGGTGAGGAGCTTCTCGGCGTGCTGGCTGTTGAGGCTGCGCAGGTCGGGCAGGCGCAGCAGCAGGCGGGCGAAGAGCCCGGCGTCCTCGGGGCGCCGGCGAGCCAGCAGCGCCCGCAGCGCCCGCAGCAGCGTCTCCTGCAGCGCCTCCACCGCCTCGGCCGCCGCGATGCCCGCCCGCTCTGCGGGGCACAGGCGGGCGTCAGCACCCCGCGGCCACCACCACCACCACCCCGCCACCGTCACCACGCCGCTCACCCGCCGACAGCAGCACCACGGCCATGAAGAGGGCGAGCTCCTGCGCGTCGAGCGCCAGCGCCGCCAGCTTCTCGCTGAAGTCGAACATGGCGTCGAGGAGGGCGCCCATGCCCAGGGCCCGCAGGCTGCTCAGCGAGTAGGTGTCGCCGCTGAGGAAGGTGAGGGCCTTCTGCGCCGGGTGGAAGAGCGCCGAGAAGCGCACCATCAGCACCTGGGGAGAGCGGGGCGGCGACGGGCTTGGCACGCACGCAGCGCCCCGTGCAAAAGCGCAGGCGGGTGCGAACGCGGCGGGGCCGCGCGGACGCCCCGGCGCGCGCTGCGCCTTGCGGAGCCGCGGAGCTCCGTGCAAATACACGCGGGGATGCGCACGCGGGGCAGAGCCGTGCATGCATGTGTGCACACACATACGTGCATACGCACACCCAGCAGCGGCATGCACGCACACAGGGCAGCGCTGTGCGTGCACACGTGTGCACACAGAGCAGTGCTGCACGCCCACGTGTGCACACACACCGCAGCAGTGCCGGGCGCACACACAGGGCAGCACTGCGCATGCATATATGCACACACATGTGTGCACACACGCACGCACCCCCTCCAGCAGTGCTGTTCACAGGGCAACGCTCACATATGCACACAGAGCAGTGCTGCACGCACACGTGTTCACACACACATGCACCCCAGCAGTGCCACGCACACATGCAGGGCAGCGCTGTGCACGCTCACGTGTGCACACAGAACAGCGCCGCACGCACACATGTGCACACACATGCACCCCAGCAGCACCATGCACACACACAGGGCAGCTCTGTGCATGCTCACATGTGCACACAGAGCAGCGCCGCACGCACACGCGTGCACTCACACACCCGCACCCTGCAGCAGCGCCATGCACCCACGCACCCAAGCCCCAAGCCCCATCCGCGGCAAGGCAGTGCTGGCACACACACCGCAGCAGTGCATGCACACATACAGGGCAGTGCTGCACATGCATATATGCACACACACGTGTGCACACACACATGCACCCCAGCAGTGCCACGCACACAGGGCAGCACTGTGCATGCTCACGTGTGCACAGAGAGCAGCGCTGCAGGCACACGTGCGCACACACACGCACAGCCCTGCAGCAGCTCCGTGCACACACACGGGGCAACGCTCTGCACGCTCACGCGTGCACACAGAGCAGCGCTGCACGCACACGTGTGCACACACACACGCGCCCCAGCAGCACCATGCACACACACGGGGCAGCTCTGTGCATGCTCACGCGTGCGCACAGAGCAGCGCCGCACGCACACGCGTGCACCCGCACCCTGCAGCGGCGCCATGCCCCCACGCACCCACGCCCCCCCCGCGGCGAGGGGCGCCCACGCTCACCTGGAAGGTGCCGGC